>NC_057807.1:456879834-457179834 GCF_018294505.1 Triticum aestivum | reverse complement strand
GATATGAATATGCCATTGCGCTGCTGACGAATTTGAAGACCTAAGAAGAATTTCAACTCTCCCATCATAGACATTTGATATTCTTCACTCATCATATAGGCAAATTCATCACTATAACGTTGGTCAGTACAGCCAAAGATAATATCATCAACATATATTTGGCACACAAACAGTTCACCATCATAAGATTTAGTAAAGAGAGTAGGGTCGAGTGAACCGGGTGTGAAGCCATTCTTCACGAAGAATTCCTTCAATGTATCATACCACGCCCGAGGGGCTTGCTTGAGGCCATAGAGGGCCTTATTAAGTCTGAAGACTTTGTCAGGATTCTTTGGATCTTCAAAACCTGGGGGTTGAGCAACATATACTTCTTCCTCAAGCTTACCATTGAGGAATGCACTTTTCACATCCATTTGATATAAGATGATATCATGATGGTTAGCATAAGCAAGTAATATGCGAATAGCCTCAAGTCTAGCAACAGGTGCAAAAGTTTCATCGAAATCAATTCCTTCAACCTGTGTGTAGCCTTGAGCTACTAGTCGTGCCTTATTCCTCACCACAAGGCCATTTTCATCTTGCTTGTTGCGGTAGATCCACTTTGTGCCAATGATATTATGCTTGCGAGGATCTGGACGATTGACCAGTTCCCAGACATTGTTGAGCTCGAACTGATGTAATTCTTCTTGCATAGCCTGAATCCACTCCGGCTCCAGAAATGCTTCATCTACCTTAGTGGGCTCTGTGATAGAGACAAAAGCATAGTGCCCACAAAAGTTAGATAAATGTGAAGCTTTTGAGCGTGTGAGAGGACCTGGTGCTCTAATGTCATCGATGATCTTCTCCACTTGCACTTCTTTTGCAACGCGAGGATGAGCTGGTTGTCGCTGAGGAATTTGATCAGCATTTTCTTCAGCACCATTTTCCTCAGCATTTCTTCAGGTGCATCAGCTCGACGTTCTTCATGAACTGGAATGAATTCTTCAGCAGATTCTTCAGTAGGAATGACATCCTCAGTTGCCTTGAACTTGATAGAATCCTCAGGTGCTGGTTCATCTAACACAGAAGGTAGGTGCTCTCTTTGCGAGCCATTAGTTTCATCGAACCGCACATCTACAGTGTCAACAATCTTGTGAAGAACAATGTTGAAGACTCTGTAGGTGTGCGAGTCCTTTCCGTAACCAAGCATAAAACCTTCATGTGCTTTCGGTGCAAATTTAGAGTTGTGGTGAGGATCTCTAATCCAACATTTAGCACCGAAGACTTTGAAATAACTCACATTGGGTTTCTTGTCAGTGAGGAGTTCATAGGCCGTCTTCTTGAAGAATTTGTGAAGATATACTCTGTTGATGATGTGGCACGCAGTATCAATTGCATCAATCCAAAAACGCTGAGGCGTTTTGTATTCATCAAGCATAGTGCGAGCCATCTCAACAAGAGTTCTGTTCTTGCGCTCCACGACGCCATTTTGCTGAGGAGTATAGGGAGCAGATAACTCATGAGTAATACCAAGTTCATCAAGATAGTCATCAAGACCGGAATTCTTGAACTCAGTTCCATTGTCACTTCTGATGTGCTTGATCTTCACACCAAAGTTGGTTGAAGCCCTCGAGGAAAATCGTTTGAAGACTTCCTGCACTTCATGTTTGTAAGTAACAATGTGTACCCATGTATATCGAGAGTAATCATCAACAATGACAAAACCATATAGAGATGCATCATTAGTGACTGCTGAGTAATGATTAGGTCCGAAGAGGTCCATGTGAAGCAATTCGAATGGACGAGTAGTGGTCATGATAGTCTTCGCTGGATGCTTGGCCTTGGTCATTTTTCCAGCTTCACAGGCTCCGCATAAGTGATCCTTGAGGAATTTGACATTCTCAATGCCAATGACATGCTTCTTCTTCGCAAGCGTGTGCAAATTCCTCATGCCTGCGTGACCAAGTCGTCGATGCCATAGCCAGCCTTCTGAAGCTTTTGCAAGTAGACACACGGCTGGTTGTGGTCCTGTAGAGAAATCAACAATATACAAATCTCCTCTCCTAAAGCCTTCGAAGACTTTGGAATTGTCAGCTTCCATAATCACAACACAGCGATACTTGCCAAAGACAACAACCATATCAAGATCACAAAGCATTGAGACTGACATGAGATTGTATCCTAAGGACTCAACAAGCATGACTTTGTCCATGTGTTTATCCTTAGAGATTGCAACCTTACCAAGACCCAATACCTGACTTTTGCCTTTGTCAGCAAAGATGATATGCTTCAGATGTGACGGTGATAAGGGAGCATCCATCAATAGATTCTTGTCACCAGTCATGTGATTTGTACATCCACTATCGAGGACCCATTCAGTAGTTTTGGGTTGATCATCCTGCAGATGAATTAGTGTAGCTTACAATCTCATATGCTTCATCAGTGAAGAATATGATATCAAGTTCATCAGATGAATTTCATCAAGCAGTAAACAGATATAGCAGTATGAGGACGTGTGAAATGAAAGTTCATTTCATCATGATTCGCCTGCGTCCTTTCAGGCAATTTTGTCAGGTCCCCAGCAAATTCTTCAGACGTTAAAGCACGTCTGGAGACCTGACCCTGCAGAAGAGATTAGTTCTTTTTCTTCACCACCCACATCTGAAGGGGTGGCAAAGAGTTCATCACTCTGCGAGCACCATATGAGAATGGTGGCAAAGATGCCAAACCATTTCGTTTCACATAAGAGGGGTTAGGGTAAGCATATGAATAAGCAGAGAAATTCTTCGAGGACTTATGAACA
Organism: Triticum aestivum; assembly: GCF_018294505.1. Taxonomy (NCBI): domain Eukaryota; kingdom Viridiplantae; phylum Streptophyta; class Magnoliopsida; order Poales; family Poaceae; genus Triticum; species Triticum aestivum. The sequence continues at coordinate 457,177,052 of NC_057807.1, read as the reverse complement.
TAATGGTTTGAAGAATAATGCACATATTCATAGCCCTTAGCTCTACCCTGCGAGACAGAGTTGTTAGCACGATGATAATCATATGAGGACTTTGATCCTTTTGAGGAATTTGATCCATGTGAGGAATTTGGTCCGTATGAGGACTTGGATCCATATGAAGAATTTGGTCCATATGAAGAATTTGATCTGGGGTTCCTGTTCTTCACAGGTGGTGTCATGAGGACATTCACCTGAAGACTTTCAAGCAACTTTTGGGAACCCAGATTTTCTTCATAGGGGAACCGTTCCTGCAGTTAGTGCCAACATATCTAGCAAATACTTCACCATTCTGATTTTTGAACAGTTTATAGTTGGAGTCAAATGACTCATCAGAAGAATGAGGAGATTCACATGTAAAGCCAGATAAGTTAGATGGATCAACTGGAGGTCCCTTTGCAGCAACCCATGAGGTTTCGGGGTACTGCTCGGGCTTCCAATATGTTCCATCAGAATTGAGTTTCCTCTCAAAGGCAATACCCTCTTTCCTAGGGTTTCTGTTGAGGATCTGCTTTTTAAGCACATCACAAAGAGTCTGATGCCCTTTGAGGCTTTTGTACACGCCTTTCATGTACAATTCCTTCAGCCCTGCATTGTCAGTGATACTAGCAATGTCCTCAGATGAGGAATTAGTGATAGCAGAGGCAGATGAAGAATTTGTAACAATTGAAGCATTTGAACATTCAGGTGAAGAATTAGTAGATTCACGTTCAATGCACTTTAAGCATGGAGGAACAAATTCTTCCTAAGAAGCGATGATTTGTTGAGCTAGTAATGAATCACGCTCCTTCTGAAGATCTTCATAACACATTCTTAGCTTTTCAAGATCTTCCTTTCTTTGAAGAGATTCAGAAGAAAGCTTCTCGTGATCAGCCAAGAGGGTATTGTGTTGATCTTGAAGGGCGTGAAACTTGGAGTGAATTCTCAGAAGACATTCACCCAATGCTTTTGACTGATCCATTTCTTTATGCAACATATCATCACTTTTGTCTAACATGTTTTGAACTTGTTCCAAAGCCGTTTGTTGTTTAGTGGCAATGCAAACAAGTTTGGTATAACAAGATTCAATATCATCATCAGATTCATCATTATCAGATTCATCATTATCAGATTCATTGTCACAAAACTCGGATGAGGAGCATTCGGTTACCTCAGCACCGTTTGCCATGAGACATGATGCAGAAGATGATGATTCTGGCTCGAAAGTCATTGTTTTGAGAGATTCCTTGAAGTCCTCAAACCAGGGATCATGAAGGGTTCGATGACCTTCATAGACATCAGAGATTCGGTCCCAGATAAGCTTTGAATTGCCAAGATGCATAATGCGCCCGAATTGATCTCTAGATAGGCAGGAACAGATGATATCCTTCGCCATGATGTCAAGTCGAGTGTACTTGCGAATATCATCAGCGTCCGCCATCTTGCATAGATCAGTAAGACCAATCTCAGTGACGGTCCACAGCTTGCTGTTCATTGCCATGAGGCGCTTCCTCATCATGGCCTTCCACTTGGGATAGTCATGACCGTCAAAGATAGGGCATGTCACTCTCTTCATACCTGCGGTCGACATAACTAAAACTCCAGGCGGTTAAACCAAAAACACACAAAACAAGGGAGTACCTTGCTCTGATACCAATTGAAAGTGCATCATATCGACTAGAGGGGGGGTGAATAGGAGATTTTTATGAATTCTTCACTGAGGAATTTGTTGGTGAGGAAATTCCTTAGCGAAGAACTACTTGCAGCGGAATAAGTACTCAAAAGTAAGCACAACAGAATACAAGCATGGTCATCATGATGAAATGAAGACAAGCACAGAGTACAGAAAGCGTAATCACAGGATAACACAAGATGAAGACAAACAGACTGAAGAAATTGAACTGAGGAAATTGAGAAAGTCTTCAGTCAATGTCTTCAAGCACAGATATGAACAAACACTCAACACAGTAATGAGGAAATGAAAGGGTTGAGGAAATAGAACCAGTTAGTTGGTGAAGACAATGATTTGGTAAACCAGTTCCAACTGCTGTCTCAGTTGTACGTCTGGTTGGAGCGGCTGAGTATTTAAACTCGAGGACACGCAGTCCCGGACACCCAGTCGCTGAGCACGCAGCTCAGGACACCCAGTCCTCACCGTATTCTCCTTGAACTAAGGCCACGCAGACCTCGTCCAATCACTCGTGGTAAGTCTTCAGGTGACTTCCAAACCTTCACAGACTTGGTCACTCGGCGATCCACAATTCCTCTTGGATGCTCTAGACCATGACGCCTAACCGTCTGGAAGAAGCACAGTCTTCAAAGGTAACAAGCGTCGGATCCACGCAGGATCAATTTCTTCAGTGATGCTCAATCACTTTGGGTTTGTGGGGGTTTGGTTTTGGGTTTTCCTCACTTGATGATTTTCGCTCAAAGTCCTCGGAGGATGGGTTGCTCTCAAATGACAAGTGTCAAGTTCTCTCGAAGCAGCCAACCAGCTAGTGGTTGTAGGGGGCGGCTATTTATAGCCTAGGGAGCAGCCCGACATGATAAGACATAAATGCCCTTCAATGATATGACCGTTAGGTGGATAAGATATTTTGGGACAGCTGGCGCGCAGCACAGCAACGGTCGGAAATTTGACTCTCAAATTCCTCAGGGCTATCATGTTCCTCACTGTGTAGGCAATTCGCACTGGCGAATTCCTAACTCCTCAGTCAGAGCAAAGTCCTCAGTGACCAGAAGAACTGCGTCTCTGTCACTGAAGAAATTGACTGAACTGTATGAGATTTCCAATGGCTTCACTCGAAGGGATTGGTAGGTGTAGGATTTTGAGTTGAGCATCACATGGAAATTTTTCCTTAGTATTTCCTCGACCCCCTTTAACAGTACGGTGTTTCCTATGACTCAAGAAAGAGAAAATGAAACTACGAAAACAAAAGTCTTCACGCTTCATGTTCCTCAAATGAATACCAAGTCTTCAAGGTCACACCAATTTCTTCACTTTCAAAGTCTTCAGAAAGTCTTCAGAATATCAAAGTCTTCAGTCGAAGAACTTCATTTTTAGGGGTCGACTTTCTCTGTAAATATCAAACTCCTCATAGACTTATAGACCTGTGTACACTCACAAACGCATTAGTCCCTTAACCTATAAGTCTTCAATACACCAAAATCACTAAGGGGCACTAGATGCACTTACAATCTCCCCCTTTTTGGTGATTGATGACAACATAGGTTAAGTTTTCAACGGGGATAAACATATGAAGTGTAAATACTGATATTGAGGAATTTGATTGCAAGATATAGAAGAACTCCCCCTGAAGATGTGCATAGTGAGGAATTTGCTTTTGAGGCAATGCACATTTGAAGAGTTGAATCATGGAGATCTCCCCCTATATCTTGTAATTCATACACACATTTGATATATAATATGAAGAATTTGAAATGCATGATGAAATATGGTGCCTGATGAATTCAGCATGCGTGCAATAATATTAACGAGGAATAAGCATGCAGAATAGCACATCAAAAGTATCAGAGCACAGTGCATCAAAAGTATCAGAGCACCGTCCAAAAGTATCAGGGCACCATCGGGTTTAAGATTACAACTCGATCCAATAAAAGTTTCGGAAGAACGAGAGTTGTAACTTAAAAAAACGCCCTTAATATAGACCCGCTTGAAGACTAACTCAGATTTCTCCCCCTTTGTCATCAAATGACCAAAAGGATTGAAACTGAGGACTAACGCCCCTAAAGAATTTCAAGTCGATGGAGGAGCGCCAGCGTTGTCAGGGTTGTTTGTTGTAGCAGGGCCTGCCGCAGTGTCGTCCAAATCTTCATACTCATCAGTGTCACGCGATGAAGAATAAGAGCTGGCCACCAGATCAGGAACTTTGACCCTCTTGAATTTCTTCAGAGGAGGTGCAGACCAGTCAAATTCTTCCTTGAGACCCATAGTCTTCAGTTCTTCAGCGCTATAGACATGAGTGAGGACAGCCCAGGTGCGGTTGAGGGTTTCATGAAGGTAGTAGTGGTTCTTCTTCACTGCATTGTGTGTTGAGGTCATATTGTGAAGAAGTGCACCAAACTGACGCTTTACCCATTTGTGATTGTGATCAACCTTCTGATGAAGACTGAGGAGTAACTCATGATCAGTCATCACCCTGGGTGCTGTGGCTTGAGGATTTTGCTTAGCTGAGGTATTTGCGGCAGAGTCATGTGTGGCAGAGTCGTCATTGGTAGAGTAAGATGTAGCTAGGCGAAATTGACCATCCAATGGACAAATGCCTTCATCGATCACAGCAGCTGCCTTGCCTTTATCATCAGATGATGAAACGGGCCGTTTTAGGACTTCAATGGGAGGCAAGTAGCTACCGTGGTTCAGAGTGTCAGCTTTGTAATTCAGTGAAGACCTTGCCCTGATGAATCTCATAATCCAAGGCGCATAGGGCTTCAGCTCGAATGGTGACATAGCAACATTTGCCAGAGTCCTCATGAAGAAATCATGGAAGTTGACGGGAACGCCATGAATGATGTTGAAAAGCATATTCTTCATGATGCCAACGATTTCTTCATCATTTGAGTCGTGGCCTTTGATAGGACTCATTGTCTTCGTCAGAATGCGATAGACAGTCCGAGGCACATAGAGTAATTCCTTGACGAGGAATTTGGTCCGTGGAGCCTGCCCAGGCTTCAAAGGCTTCATGAGCACTTGCATATAATGATTTGTCAGTTCAGGGTCATTGTAGATGCAACATGCGCTGTCATGGGGAGGATCGAGAGGAAGGACACGAAGCAATTCAGTTGCCGGTGCCTTATAGTGAGTGTTTTCAGTCATCCAATCCAACACCCATGAGGTGACATCTTCAGCGTCTCCAGTGATATGCAGTGTAGCATAGAACTGAAGAATGAGTTCTTCATTCCAATCGCAAATGTCAGTGCAGAAATTCAGTAATCCTGCATCGTGAAGAACACTGAGGACAGGCTCGAAGCATGGCAGAGATTCCATATCCACGTGAGGAATATGTTCATGATCGAAGATTTTGTCTTTGTCAAACAGCACTGAGGAATAGAAGTTGGCTTGACTAGCAGTCCAGAAACGCCTCTTCCTTATGCGAGCAGAGTCATAGGGGTTGTAGTCAGTGAAGAATACATGCTCGGAAAAGAAGTCTTCAGCCTTGAACTTCTGTTTGCTTGAGAACGGATTCTTCGGCTTAGGCAGAGGGATATCAGTGAGTTGCATCACCACCTCAGGAATCGCGAGCTCAGGTACTTCAGGCTGAGGAATTTCTGGTTCCTCTTCTTATGCAATCTGAGGATCAACAGCAGCAGGTTCTTCAGCACTAGTGGCTGGAATATCTTCATGAACAGATGGAGTGGGATGAGTTTCTTCAGAGCCCAGTTGAACTGTTGTTGCCGGGGACTGAGGAATCTGTTGGATGGATGTGAATAGAGGAGTATTGGGATGCTGACTTTCCCAAAAGTCATCATTCATCACAGGTGTGGTGCATCCAATATCCACATCTGCATCTTCAATTTCCTCAACACCAGCCTCTTCAGCTATGAACTGAGGCATAGGTGAGGAAATGACTGTCGTTGAAGGGATTTCGTCCACTTCAATTTCTTCATCAATCTGCTCTGACGAAGCAGCAGAATGATTTTCTTCATCAGATCCGCTTGGGATCTTGTAGTCTTCTCCAAAAGGAACAATTTCCTTTGATGACATGGATGAAATTGGAACAGCATCAATTGGATTTTCGATTGAGCTGGTCATTTGCTTCATTTTCTTCGCTGCCGAAGAATTTGACGCAGCCGATGCCTTCCTTTTCTTCACTGCAGCTCGCTCTGCAGCCTTGGTCTTCTTCACCTCATAGGCACAAGGAAGAATTGGAGTTGGTGTAGGCGCGGGAGGAGCTGAGGAATCTGGTTGATTTTCTTCAGGCGCAACTGATGCAGTTGCCCTGATCTCTTCAGTTTCTTCAGGCGCACCACTAGTGGATGCCCTGGCAATTTCATCAGCGGCTGGAATGGAGTCATTTGCCCTGGAACTAACATTTTCATCAGCAGGCTGAAAGTCATCAGCGGTGCTAGCATGTTCTTCAGCAGGCTGAGCAGAGTCTGCAGCCTGAAGATTTTCTTGTTGCAATGGAGCTGCAACAGTTGTCATTTTCTTCGTCAGGTTGACGAATCTCACTTTGGCTCCTTGCCAATCAGCATAGTAGGCATCAAAGTCTTTGCTGAGGGCTTGAATTTCAGACTGAGCCTTGAGAAGTTCCTCAGGTGTCATTCTGACAACATTTTTCTTCAGGAGCTTCTCCTTTCTGTATTGCGCTTTCTTGATCTCTCTTGCCTTTTCAAATTTCCATTTCTGTTGAGTGATGAAATGGGTCAGCATGTGACTTTGACAAGGGGTCAGATGAAAATCAGGCATTGGGGTGTTTGGATCCTTGTGCCAGAGGTCGATGTAGTCGAGGATTTTCCTCGGATTCAAAAGCAGTGGCACAGAAGTGCCTTTGGCTCTAGCGGCCTTCACTTGTCTGTCTCTGATGATTTCTGCAAGTTCATCATCAGAAGCTTCATCATCAAAGGGCACATGGAATGCGACCTGTTTCTTCTTTGGACTTGGCCGAGGACCGCGTCCAGCTGTTGCTTTAGTCTTCAACAGTGTGGGGCCTGATGAGGACATTGGTGCAGCTGAGGAACTTGCTGAGACACCAGAGGCAATCGAGAAACCCATAGTCCTTTGACATGTAGCCAGATGCACAGGAGCTGAGGACTTTGAGAGAGCTGCTGAGGACTTTGGTGGAGCAGTAGCAGTCCGAGGAATTCACCGTGAGGGCATAGCTGAGGAACTTGGCCGTGAGGGCGCTGTTGGTGAAGCACTTGGCTTACGAGCAGGCTTCTTTGGCATTGATTTCCTCGGTTTGACCAAGGTCTCAGCAGCAGCAGCAGCGGCAGAATCCTCATTGAATTTCTTCACTGCCTCCTTGGCTTGTCTTGCCAATTTAGCTTGGCGCCTTGCCCATTCTTCAGGAAAGTCCTCACCACTCTTGATGCTTGTGGGATCAGCTATTTGTCCAGGTGCCAATGGAGCTCTTGGGCATGGATGATTGAGGGCGAATTTCTTCATATACTTTGGAGTCACATATCTGTACTCCCTCCATTCTCTTGCCCATCTCCGTTCAATCCTCTGTATGCGCACCTTGCTGATTTTTGTTCTCTTTGCCGAATTTGGCTTCATCAGGTGTGCAATAGTCCTTATATATGTCATCAGGGATCTCGAAAGCAGTCATGACCTCAGGCTTCTTTCCTCCTTTCTGCGGTCTCTTTCCTTCAGCCATATTCTTCAGATGAGGAATTTGAACAATTGAACACTCTGAAGAAGTATGCAGTTTTTCTTCGAGGAACGCTGCAAATGAGTTAAGTTGATGAGAACCTAGTGATTCAGCAGCAGACATGAGTACCTGTGAACAGAGTGTAGGTGCGAGGAATTTGGAGAGGTCATATGCGTTCTCAGAAGATTTTTCGAAAAGACAAGTTTTGAGGAATTTGACCAGATGAGCCTTGAGGAATTTCACTAAGCGTTCTTTGTCTTAGGTTCCAGAGTTGTACAGATCGAAGATCCACACAATTGAGGAATCTTGAAGAAAATGATTGCTTAGAGAAATGGATCAAGAACATACAATGTGTGAGGTGTTCATATGTGTGAAGATTTGAAGAATAAACACCTTTGAAGATTTTCAGGAAAGTTTGAGAATCAAAGCGAGTAATAAAAGTAACTTTTAATTACCCGAAGTGAAGAACACGACGAACTGAGATGAACAGAGGTAAAGTTCGTCAGGTTAGATCTCCCACGCCCTAACTTGGCAGAGGGAGACAGCTACGGCGGCGGCAGAGTGAAGATTTCCGCAACCGGCGCGAGTACGACGGCGACGAGGTCGAGGCAGCGAAGCTCTTCCTCACCGGCGACGATGGAGTAGCGGCGGCGCTAGGGTTTGAGGAGCTCGAGCGAGAGAGAGAGCGGTCGAGCGGAGTAAATGAAGTGAGGAAGGGGAGAGGGGTATTTATAGCCACGGTGAAAAACTGTTCGCCCAAAGATTTTGGGACGAACATGCCCCTGCCCTTTCTCCTTCACGCGACATGTGTCACCCACGTACTGTGTAGATGAGATCGTGTAAGATCGTGGGTGAATAGAATAATGCATCATGGGATGCGGAACGGTTTGAGCGGCAAAACTGAAAATCCGGATAAGATTTGTTTTAATGTTTCGTTCTCAATTTCTTCAGCTGACAAGGACACAGTGAAGACTTTGAACGAGTTTCAAATAGAACGCACATGAAGAATTTGTGAATAGATTGGGTTGAGTATAGCATAGAGGGGGGAAGGGTCCGATCACATTCACTTAGCAGAAAAAGCAACTTGAAGAAATAGCCATAAGTGAATGCTGTAGAGGACATAAACTCATATATATATACTCATATATATATATATATATATATATATATATATATATATATATATACCAATGAAGAAAAACGACGGAAACAGTGAAGATTTTGCAAAGTTGAAGAATTTGAAAAACTGAAGAATTTCAAAAATGAGGAAACACTCAAATTGAAGATTTTCAACTTTTTGTGGTGGCGTGACCCACCGTATAAGAATGATGATTTCAGACACCGCGTACAATTGTCGTAGGGTTCTGAGAATCAAATTCTTCATTAATTTCTTCACACTTAGAGTGTCATTCTTCATTGATTGAAGAACAACGTTTCTTCATGTGTTGCACATCTAAGTCATCAATTTTGCATAAGTGTTAGGATGTGTGTCCTCTTCAAAGAACATTCGAAGATTCTAAAATATTTAGCTCACACCGCAACTTGCTAAATCTCTTCTCATCCAAGGGCTTAGTGAAGATATCAGCTAGCTGTTCTTCAGTCTTCACGTGCTCGATGGAGATGTCGCCCTTCAACACATGATCACGAAGAAAATGATGACGAATCTGAATGTGCTTTGTCTTCGAGTGCTGAACTGAGTTGTGAGCAATCTTGATGGCACTCTCATTGTCGCAGAGGAGAGGCAAATTCTTCATGTTAGCGGCGTAGTCCTTGAGGGTTTGCTTCATCCAAAGCAGTTGAGCACAGCAAGAGCCAGCAGCAATGTATTCAGCTTCCGCAGTAGACAGTGATACGCAGTTTTGTTTCTTCGAGGACCAACAGACCAAAGATCGTCCGAGGAAATGACAAGTGCCAGATGTTGACTTGCGGTCCACACGATCACCAGCATAGTCAGAGTCAGAATATCCAATGAGATCAAAAGCAGAGCCCTTGGGGTACCATAATCCTAGTGTTGGTGTGTGAGCTAGATATCGAAGAATATGTTTCACAGCCTTATGGTGCGATTCCTTCGGTGCAGCTTGAAATCGGGCACACATGCAAACACTAAGCATTATATCTGGCCTAGATGCACATAAGTACAATAAAGAACCAATCATGGAGCGGTATACCTTGTGATCGAAGTCAATACCATTTTCATCAGTGCATAGATGGCCATTTGTGGGCATAGGAATTTTGACGCCTTTGCAATCTTGCATGCCGAATTTCCTCAGTACATCTTTGAGGTATTTCTCCTGAGATATGAATATGCCATTGCGCTGCTGACGAATTTGAAGACCTAAGAAGAATTTCAACTCTCCCATCATAGACATTTGATATTCTTCACTCATCATATAGGCAAATTCATCACTATAACGTTGGTCAGTACAGCCAAAGATAATATCATCAACATATATTTGGCACACAAACAGTTCACCATCATAAGATTTAGTAAAGAGAGTAGGGTCGAGTGAACCGGGTGTGAAGCCATTCTTCATGAAGAATTCCTTCAATGTATCATACCACGCCCGAGGGGCTTGCTTGAGGCCATAGAGGGCCTTATTGAGTCTGAAGACTTTGTCAGGATTCTTTGGATCTTCAAAACCTGGGGGTTGAGCAACATATACTTCTTCCTCAAGCTTACCATTGAGGAATGCACTTTTCACATCCATTTGATATAAGATGATATCATGATGGTTAGCGTAAGCAAGTAATATGCAAATAGCCTCAAGTCTAGCAACAGGTGCAAAAGTTTCATCGAAATCAATTCCTTCAACCTGTGTGTAGCCTTGAGCTACTAGTCGTGCCTTATTCCTCACCACAAGGCCATTTTCATCTTGCTTGTTGCGGTAGATCCACTTTGTGCCAATGATATTATGCTTGCGAGGATCTGGACGATTGACCAGTTCCCAGAAGCTCGAACTGATGTAATTCTTCTTGCATAGCCTGAATCCACTCCGGCTCCAGAAATGCTTCATCTACCTTAGTGGGCTCTGTGATAGAGACAAAAGCATAGTGCCCACAAAAGTTAGATAAATGTGAAGCTTTTGAGCGTGTGAGAGGACCTGGTGCACTAATGTCATCGATGATCTTCTCCACCTGCACTTCTTTTGCAACGCGAGTATGAGCTGGTTGTCGCTGAGGAATTTGATCAACATTTTCTTCAGAACCATTTTCCTCAGCATTTTCTTCATGTGCATCAGCTCGACGTTCTTCATGAACTGGAATGAATTCTTCAGCAGATTCTTCAGTAGGAATGACATCCTCAGTTGCCTTGAACTTGATAGAATCCTCAGGTGCTGGTTCATCTAACACAGAAGGTAGGTGCTCTCTTTGCGAGCCATTAGTTTCATCGAACCGCACATCTACAGTGTCAACAATCTTGTGAAGAACAATGTTGAAGACTCTGTAGGTGTGCGAGTCCTTTCCGTAACCAAGCATAAAACCTTCATGTGCTTTCGGTGCAAATTTAGAGTTGTGGTGAGGATCTCTAATCCAACATTTAGCACCGAAGACTTTGAAATAACTCACATTGGGTTTCTTGTCAGTGAGGAGTTCATAGGCCGTCTTCTTGAAGAATTTGTGAAGATATACTCTGTTGATGATGTGGCACGCAGTGTCAATTGCATCAATCCAAAAACGCTGAGGCGTTTTGTATTCATCAAGCATAGTGCGAGCCATCTCAACAAGAGTTCTGTTCTTGCGCTCCACGACGCCATTTTGCTGAGGAGTATAGGGAGCAGATAACTCATGAGTAATACCAAGTTCATCAAGATAGTCATCTAGACCGGAATTCTTGAACTCAGTTCCATTGTCACTTCTGATGTGCTTGATCTTCACACCAAAGTTGGTTGAAGCCCTCGAGGAAAATCGTTTGAAGACTTCCTGCACTTCATGTTTGTAAGTAACAATATGTACCCATGTATATCGAGAGTAATCATCAACAATGACAAAACCATATAGAGATGCATCATTAGTGACTGCTGAGTAATGATTAGGTCCGAAGAGGTCCATGTGAAGCAATTCGAATGGACGAGTAGTGGTCATGATAGTCTTCGCTGGATGCTTGGCCTTGGTCATTTTTCCAGCTTCACAGGCTCCGCATAAGTGATCCTTGAGGAATTTGACATTCTCAATGCCAATGACATGCTTCTTCTTTGCAAGCGTGTCAAATTCCTCATGCCTGCGTGACCAAGTCGTCGATGCCATAGCCAGCCTTCTGAAGCTTTTGCAAGTAGACACACGGCTGGTTGTGGTCCTATAGAGAAATCAACAATATACAAATCTCCTCTCCTAAAGCCTTCGAAGACTTTGGAATTGTCAGCTTCCATAATCACAACACAGCGATACTTAACAAAGACAACAACCATATCAAGATCACAAAGCATTGAGACTGACATGAGATGGTATCCTAAGGACTCAACAAGCATGACTTTGTCCATGTGTTTATCCTTAGAAATTGCAACCTTACCAAGACCCAATACCTGACTTTTGCCTTTGTCAGCAAAGATGATATGCTTCAGATGTGACGGTGATAAAGGAGCATCCATCAATAGATTCTTGTCACCAGTCATGTGATTCGTACATCCACTATCGAGGACCCATTCAGTAGTTTTGGGTTGATCATCCTGCAGATGAATTAGTGTAGCTTACAATCTCATATGCTTCATCAGTGAAGAATATGATATCAAGTTCATCAGATGAATTTCATCAAGCAGTAAACAGACATAGCAGTATGAGGACGTGTGAAATGAAAGTTCATTTCATCATGATTCGCCTGCGTCCTTTCAGGCATTTTTGTCAGGTCCCCAGCAAATTCTTCAGACGTTAAAGCACGTCTGGAGACCTGACCCTGCAGAAGAGATTAGTTCTTTTTCTTCACCACCCACATCTGGAGGGGTGGCAAAGAATTCATCACTCTGCAAGCACCATATGAGAAAGGTGGCAAAGACGCCAAACCATTTCGTTTCACATAAGAGGGGTTAGGGTAAGCATATGAATAAGCAGAGAAATTCTTCGAGGACTTATGAACATAATGGTTTGATGAATAATGCACATATTCATAGCCCTTAGCTCTACCCTGCGAGACAGAGTTGTTAGCACGATGATAATCATATGAGGAATTTGATCCTTTTGAGGAATTTGATCCATGTGAGGAGTTTGGTCCGTATGAGGACTTGGATCCATATGAAGAATTTGGTCCATGTGAAGAATTTGATCTGGGGTTCCTGTTCTTCACAGGTGGTGTCATGAGGACATTCACCTGAAGACTTTCAAGGCACTTCTTGGGAACCCAGATTTTCTTCATAGGGGAACCATTCCTGCAGTTAGTGCCAACATATCTAGCAAATACTTCACCATTCTGATTTTTGAACAGTTTATAGTTGGAGTCAAATGACTCATCAGAAGAATGAGGAGATTCACATGTAAAGCCAGATAAGTTAGATGGATCAACTGGAGGTCCCTTTGCAGCAACCCATGAGGTTTTGGGGTACTGCTCAGGCTTCCAGTATGTTCCATCAGCATTGAGTTTCCTCTCAAAGGCAATACCCTCTTTCCTAGGGTTTCTGTTGAGGATCTGCTTTTTAAGCACATCACAAAGAGTCTGGTGCCCTTTGAGGCTTTTGTACATGCCTGTCATGTACAATTCCTTCAGCCCTGCATTGCCAGTGATACTAGCAATGTCCTCAGATGAGGGATTAGTGATAGCAGAGGCAGGTGAAGAATTTGTAACAGTTGAAGCATTTGAACATTCAGGTGAAGAATTAGCAGATTCACGTTCAATGCACTTTAAGCATGGAGGAACAAATTCTTCCTGAGAAGCGCTGATTTGTTGAGCTAGTAATGAATCACGCTCATTCTGAAGATCTTCATAACACATTCTTAGCTTTTCAAGATCTTGCTTTCTTTGAAGAGATTCAGAAGAAAGCTTCTCGTGATCAGTCAAGAGAGTATTATGTTGATCTTGAAGGGCGTCAAACTTGGAGTGAATTCTCTGAAGACATTCACCATTGATTTTGACTGATCCATTTCTTTACGCAACATATCATCACTTTTGTCTAGCATGTTTTGAACTTGTTCCAAAGCCGTTTGTTGTTTAGTGGCAATGCAAACAAGTTTGGTATAACAAGATTCAATATCATCATCAGATTCATCATTATCAGATTCATCATTATCAGATTCATCGTCACAAAACTCGGATGAGGAGCATTCGGTTACCTCAGCACCATTTGGCATGAGACATGATGCAAAAGATGATGATTCTGGCTCGAAAGTCATCATTTTGAGAGATTCCTTGAAGTCCTCAAACCAGGGATCATGACGGGTTCGATGACCTTCATAGGCATCAGAGATTCGGTCCCAGATAAGCTTCGAATTGCCAAGATGCATAATGCGCCCGAATTGATCTCTGGATAGGCAGGAATAGATGATATCCTTCGCCATGATGTCAAGTCGAGTGTACTTGTGAATATCATCAGCGTCCGCCATCTTGCATAGATCAGTAAGACCAATCTCAGTGACGGTCCACAGCTCACTGTTCATTGCCATGAGCCGCTTCCTCATCATGGCCTTCCACTTGGGATAGTCATGACCGTCAAAGATAGGGCATGTAACTTTCTTCATACCTGCGGTCGACATAACTAAAACTCCAGGCGGTTAAACCAAAATCACATAGAACAAGGGAGTACCTTGCTCTGATACCAATTAAAAGTGCGTTATATCGACTAGAGGGGGTGAATAGGCGATTTTTATGAATTCTTCACTGAGGAATTTGCTGGTGAGGAAATTCCTTAGCGAAGAACTACTTGCAGCGGAATACGTACTCAGAAGTAAGCATAACAGAATACAAGCATGGTCATCATGATGAAATGAAGACTAGCACAGAGTACAGAAAGCGTAATCACAGGATAACACAAGATGAAGACAAACAGACTGAAGAAATTGAACTGAGGAAATTGAGAAAGTCTTCAGTCAAAGTCTTCAAGCACAGATATGAACAAACAATCAACACAGTAATGAGGAAATGAAAGGGTTGAGGAAATAGAACCAGTTAGTTGGTGAAGACAATGATTTGGTAAACCAGTTCCAACTGCTGTCTCAGTTGTACGTCTGGTTGGAGCGGCTGAGTATTTAAACTCGAGGACACGCAGTCCCGGACACCCATTCACTGAGCACGCAGCTCAGGACACCCAGTCCTCACCGTATTCTCCTTGAACTAAGGCCACGCAGACCTCGTCCAATCACTCGTGGTAAGTCTTCAGGTGACTTCCAAACCTTCACAGACTTGGTCACTCGGTGATCCACAATTCCTCTTGGATGCTCTAGACCATGACGCCTAACCGTCTGGAAGAAGCACAGTCTTCAAAGGTAACAAGTGTCGGATCCACGCAGGATCAGTTTCTTTAGTGATGCTCAATCACTTTGGGTTTGTGGGGGTTTGGTTTTGGGTTTTTCTCACTTGATGATTTTCACTCAAAGTCCTCGGAGGATGGGTTGCTCTCAAGTGACAAGTGTCTAGTTCTCTCGGAGCAGCCAACCTGCTAGTGGTTGTAGGGGGCGGCTATTTATAGCCTAGGGAACAGCCCGACATGATAAGACATAAATGCCCTTCAATGATATGACCGTTAGGTGGATAAGATATTTTGGGATAGCTGGCGCGCAGCACAACAACGGTCGGAAATTTGACTCTCAAATTCCTCAGGGCTATCATGTTCCTCACTGTGTAGGCAATTCACACTGGCGAATTCCTAACTCCTCAGTCAGAGCAAAGTCCTCAGTGACCAGAAGAACTGCGTCTCTGTCACTGAAGGAATTGACTGAACTGTATGAGATTTCCAATGGCTTCACTCGAAGGTATTGGTAGGTGTAGGATTTTGAGTTGAGCATCACATGGAAATTTTTCCTTAGTATTTCCTCGACCCCCTTTAACAGTACGGTGTTTCCTATGACTCAAGAAAGAGAAAATGAAACTACGAAAACAAAATTCTTCACGCTTCATGTTCCTCAAATGAATACCAAGTCTTCAAGGTCACACCAATTTCTTCACTTTCAAAGTCTTCAGAATATCAAAGTCTTCAGTCGAAGAACTTCATTTTTAGGGGTCGACTTTCTCTGTAAATATCAAACTCCTCATAGACTTATAGACCTGTGTACACTCACAAATGCATCAGTCCCTTAACCTATAAGTCTTCAATACACCAAACTCACTAAGGGGCACTAGATGCACTTACACCGGGGGTTGTGGCTGGATTTCGTGCACTCTTGTTTGGTTGCTACCCTGTGAAAAAGAAAGCCCGCCTGGCCTGGATTCCCTTGCACTTTAATTAGCCTGGCTGGACTCCAGACACTGCAAGTAGCCTAGCCCAGGCGACCGATTTCAAACGCCTGGCCGTGCCTGGTCATGTGGCCACGAGGCTAAAAACAACATGGATGGATATTAGCATTAAATAATTCCTGCATGGATTGTTTGATGGGACGTTGATGCTTTGCCTGGCCCAGGCATGAACCAAACGCTTCAGCACCACACAAGCCTGGCCAGGCAGAAATATTTTACATCTCACGTCCACACCAGGCAGTACTGGCCATCAAGGCATGAGGGCCAGGTCAAGAACCAAACTGACCAATAAAGTTTGAGAGAGATTGAGGTGCCCCGATAAGGCTGAGTGGTGCGTCAGATAGCTGAGAGGGGGAAAGAGATATTCCATCCGCTCAATAATGCAGTGCATGTAAATTTTTTAGAAGTCAAACTTTGGAAACTTTGATCAGGTTTACGCAAATGTTATTTATATCTACAATACCAAAGATACATCATACAAAACTACATCTCATGGTGAATCTAATGGTATATGTTTGTCGTACTAGATGTAATTGTTTTTCTCCATGTACATGGTCAAACTTTGTGATGTTTGACTTTTCAATAAATTATATGCTATGAACCGAGGAGAGTGCCTAAGTTGAGACAGATCAAGTGCGTGTGAAGGAGAATGAGTAAGTGTGCAAAAGAGTATGTGTGTGAAATAGAAAGTGACAACAAGCAATAAATTAGAGAGAGTGTGTTTTTTGTCGTTTCTTATGCGCACATATCACGCATGCATTCCGAGATAGAAAAGCGAGGAGAGGAGATACACGAAGATAGCTAGTGTGTGATTGTTTGCAACGGAGAGAGACACCCCTGTAGCACATGTCCAATAGAGGTCTGGCCAACAAGGAACAAAGGTCGAGAGGGACACATGGAGGACATGGACGCATGGGGAGGGAGAGAGGGTGTGTTTGTGATAGAGAGATCCCCTCGAGATCGTGAGGGGACTATATGGGTGGGAGATCGAGGGAGGTGCGTGCGCGATAGAAAGATGCCCTGAGAGAAATCGAGATAGACCATGCACATGTTTGTGATGGAGGCTAAGATTAGCTAGTCATATACATATAGAGGGGACTGCGTGTGCCTACAATTGAGTGAGAGACCATCATACTTGGCTAGCTAGGCATGAGATTGTGTGTGTGTGCGTGTGAGATGGAGAGAGAACGAGGGAGAGAGATAGAGTTTTAGATGGGCCTGCCGAGTGCGAGTGAGATATGCATGTGTATGTGTGACCCAGGTGGATGGAGAGTTTGAGAGAGGGGGGGAAGAGCTCCGAGACGACAGAGTGGTGCGTGAGAGTTACGGGCAATGAGCCAAGGAATTTGTGTGTGTACGATGAGTGCACCCAAGATATCTAGCCTGGACTAGCTAGAGTATCATACATAGTGTGCGAGAGAGACCTATAGATGGTGTATATATGCATGAGAACTAGAAAGACCCCGCCCCCACACACACAAAGAGAGAGAGAGAGAGAGAGAGAGAGAGAGAGAGAGAGATATGGAGAGAAAGGGACAGGGACCAACAAGGTTTTTGTGTCGGATGCGTGTGACAGAATTGAAGATTGTCGGCGAGAGAGAGAGAGAACATGAGTCCGGGAGAGGGGGAGGTCGTGTTTTATGCATCAAAGACTGATATAAACCATGTTTCGATATAAACTTGCATTCAAATATTTAAATTGGAGAACATGTTGTCTGCAATCCACACATGAACAGATATATGCGTATATCAAACAAGTTCATTAATTTGACTTTCAACATGTTCATGGGGTACTATAATACTGTACAACATGCTACTCGATTGAGGTGTTCAATTTTGGATTTAGTTCACTATTTTGACCTAGTGAACGATCTATTTCATTGAATCGAGATATTTAATTTTGGGTTTGATTCGCGTTTTTGAGTGGGTCAACTATTTTTCATATAGTAAATCGCTAGCAACGAGCATGTAAAAACACATTACTCCCGAGCATCATCTCTCCATCTAAAAAAGAAGTGGCAAGCTAATATTTTTCAAATTTTGATTCGAATCGACTTGGTAATGTAGACGTGGATGCTCGTTCTCCCAAAATTTGAATGAACCGTTAAACATCCTCTCTGCTTGGTGGAATTCGCCTGAGCAAATAAATGGGAGACGCAAAATTACCGTCCTATGTGGGACACACATCAATTGGCCCCTTGTACCTCAAGGGTAGGTTCATAACTTCATCCAAGCGCGCCTTCTCCTCGGCCGAAATGACATGTGCCAAATAATTCATAAACCATGGTCGGTAAAACATGCTCTCCTCGCCCGAAATAGCTCGCGCCCACTATTTCAAAACACGCTCTCCTCGCCCGAAATCGCTCGCGCCCACTATAGTTCAAAACACGCCCTCCTCCCCCGAAATCGCTCCCGCCCACTATTTGGGGAGAAGCAAAGTTACTCTACTATCCCCGACCCTCAATACACAGACCCAAGCCAAGAAGCCCAAAGGCAGGGGTAGAACTGTAACTCCCCCTCACATTTCAGACAAATGCGTCCGTAAGACATGGTTCCACTCCCCTCCCAATTCCCCCGCCCCCCATTCATACCTCGTGGGCGCCAAATCACCTTCTCCTGGGAAGATCCCTTCTCTTGAGCCGCGAAACCTCAGCCCCACCTCCATGGCCCCCCACCGCACCAATTTCACAGCCGCCCTCCTCCCTAATGTCGGAGACACTATCCATTTGCCGTCGTGCACTGGGCCGTGTGCCTCTTACTCCATGCTGCTGGTGCTGCCTCGACGACGGCCGCGTGAACCATACCGGAGCCGATTCAACCCCGCCATTTTTCACGGTGCCGGAGCGGCTCCAACTTCGGATCCGTCCAGAGTCCTGGCGCTGCTTCCCCGTAGCCATCGACCGTCGGGACATCGCTGTTTCCCTGCCGCCGGTCGTCACCGCAACCGCGCCGCCTCACCGACTCGGCAGCTGGACCTGCCTACTTCACCATGCCGCCAGATAGATCGCACCCTCATCTCAAATCACTGTATTTAGGCGTCAGTTGTCTAAATTTTTATTCTGGGCCAATCGATTTCCAATGGGAAGCAGCACCCCTTGAGGCGGCGGGCTCCTAGCTGCCGGTTGGCTGGTGTCTAACGTAACGGTGCGGGGCCGCAAGTTCGCCGTGGAAGCAGCGCTTAGATGGCTATCTTTTAGAGTTGCGTGGGTTGAAGGTATTGCCGTCGCCGGATCTGGATGACGGGGAGTCTTTGTGGATTGGCCCGGGGGCGACGCAACCACGGCAGTGCGGTGGGGCGAGGAGCGGGGTTTTGGCCGGGGCCACCGACGGTGGAGGCAGGCTGCTTTGCCGTTGGTCGCTGGCTCTTCGGGGAAGATTCCGAACAGTGTCAGCCGGGAAGCACAAGACGACCATCAAGCCATCCGGCGTAGATCGGACATTACCAAAATAAAATAAAATCGTGTGACCCCAATTTAGTCTTCAGTCAATAGACGCGTGACCACTCTCGTACCTTGCTGTTAATCTCTTAGTGTATTTCTTCAGATCAAAGAGATATGTCGTTCTTAACATTATGCGTTATCTGCATCTTCAGACATACCGTCTTCCGACTCACCGCAGCTGCTCCAACAAGGGAAGTATACACCAGAAGGGAGCTATAGTCCCCACTCAACAGTTCCCTGCATCGAATGCGTGTGCCCGACATGGACAGCCACAACAACTGCAGGGCCATCGACAAGTCAGCACATGATGCTCACTCCTATGGATGGAAGCCAGATATTGTACCCTCATCTTACTTGTGTGCAACATTTATGGCTTTGTTATTCATCTATGCATGGAAAATAGATCATCACATTTCACTGTATATTCATGCTGATCTCTTACAAGTCTTGTTCAGGAGTTAAAGTTGTTCCATAGTTCAGCTAAGATACTTGTTCTTTAGGTAACGTTGTTCCATAGTTATCATCCATCAGCAAATGCTATCCCACAGGCTGGTGATTATAGTATTATACCACTTCTAGTATTACCTATGTTGTTCTTTAATACTTTTGTGTGCCATCTAGTTAATCTCGAGTACAAACGATACATATTCTATAGCTTTCATCTATGTTCTCCCTTTAGTTTATGAGACCTGTTGCTACTAGTTAACCCCAGTCCTACTATTTATGTCGTCTCCTACAGGCACTCATTACATAAATCTAACTACTAGTTGTCTTCCATGCATGTCAGATATAATTGCACACACTGATATGTCCACAAGAACCTCACGGAGCAATGTAAAGGCCCATAAACTTGATATCAATGATACCCAATATGATGGAACATGTAAAGGCAGTTCTTCAGAAGACTTGCAGAAAGATGATGAATCCTCTTCACCCCACTAGGTCCTTGCTCTAACTTGGCCTGTGATATGGGTACAACATGCATATAATGTCCTGGAGTGTATCTACTCTGTTGCAATGCCATGTGCTTAGCATGCTGATCATGCATTTAAATATGTCATGCCTTCCTTTTTCAGTACCTATTCCATTCATGATAACATGTTTTCAAATTCAAGTACTGTCATTCTACTCTATCGCAATGCCATCTGCTTAATTTGGACATCATGCTTATGAATATCTTATGCATTGTTATTCATCAGTATTTACTTCATCTGTCTACCATACCATGTTTTTTACATTGAAGTGCTGTTCCAGTGCTCTGTTGCAATGCCATCTTAGTTTCCCAATCATACACGTGTATGTTGCCTTAGTTATTTCTGTATGTATTCCGCTAGCATACAATTTTACATTCAACTAGTGTTTTTTTGCTGTGCTGTCCTGTCGTATCCCTAGCTCTTACACCATACTCCCTCCGTTCGGATTACATGTTGCCAAAATGGATAAAAAAAGGATGTATCTAGAACTTAAATACGCCTAGACCCATCCATTTTTTTTCCGGATGGAGGGAATACATGTCAATATGTCATGCCTTTTTATTCTTCAGTACATATTCCATCTCTCTACTGTAGCATATTTTATAATTAAAGCACCATTCTTCCATACAAGGCATGCAAGGGGAAGACGACTATGTTAGAATCTGAAGGGTTACAAACTAGTCCGTTGCAAAAGATCCAAACGCCAGGAGATAATAAACCAACTCCAGTTTTTATAGATACCGCTCCAGCACAGAGAAACCCAACTCCTACTGATAATAAGAAGATTCCAGTGGCCAAAGAACTAGTCCGCTCTAGTCCAGCAAAAATATGTCAACTCCATTCTAAGAAGTGTGTGCGTATCCTTGCATCATGAAATTTTATAGCATGCTGATCATATTTTCTACATGTTTCTTACCCATCTCTCTTTCAGAAAATAAGCTTAACAGATAGAAGAATTTCTGCAATGGTTTCGTATATGAGGAAAGATTCTTGTAGGAATTCTCTGTGCTCCAATGTAGATGTAAATACCTGTTGTATATCACTATATTTTTACATCAACATGTATTTTGTTAATCGGCGTGAATCCAACCTTTATCTGATCTAAATTTAGTTGTAGGAAAATGTATGATTCAAGGCCACAATGTTGATTTTTGTAAGGAAAACTGCCGGGTAGTTTTGCATCCTGAGACGCATGAGTGTACTATCTCATATCAGTGGGTTTGAATACTTTGGTTTTGTAGTGGGTTTTTAGTATTTTTTTACTATGTTGTCCTATCGTATCCCTAGCTCTTACATCATACTCCCTCCGTCCGGATTACATGTCGCAGAAATGGATAAAACTGAATGTATCTAGAACTGAAATACGCCTAGACACATCCATTTATTTCTAGATGGAGGGAATACATGTCAATATGTCATGCCTTTCTATTCTTCAGTACCTATTCCATCTCTGTTGTAGCATGTTTCATAACTGAATCACCATTCTTCTATATAAGGCATGCAAGGGGAAGACGGCTATGTTAGAATCTGAAGGGTTACAAACCAGGTCTTTGCAAAAGATCCAAACGCCAGGAGATAATAAACCAACTCCATTTTTCATAGATACTGCTCCAGCACAGAGAAACCCAAATCCCACTGATAATAAGCAGATTCCAGTGGCCAAAGAACTAGTCCGCTCCAATCCAGCAAAAGAATGTCAACCCCATTCTAAGAAGCGTGTGCGTATCCTCGCATCATGAAATTTTATAGCATTCTGATCATATTTTCTACATGTTTCTTACCCATCTCTCTTTTAGAAAATAAGGTTAAACGATAGAAGACTTCCTCCATTGGGATCGTATTCGAGGAAAATATCTTGCAGGAATTCTCTGTGCTCCAATGCTGATGTAAGTACCTGTTGTATATCACTATATTTTTACATCAGCATGTATTTTGTTAATCGGCATGAATCTAACCTTTATCTGATCTAAAATTAGTTGTAGCAAAATGTTAAAGGCGCCAATGTTGACTTTTGTAACGAAAACTGCCTGGTAGTTTTGCATACTGAGCTGCATGAGTGTACTATCTAATATCACGCACATTACTGAATTGTAGTGCTTCTTTGGTTGCCCATTCATTGATTGTGTCAATGTTGCTTTCGTACTACCTTACCTGGCTGATGATAGTTGTGCCATATTGTGTTAATTTGGTGTAGGCTAGTTGCCCAAGTATTCGTTGTGTCAATGTTGCTTTCCTATTATCTGACTTGGCCAATGATAGCAATGCTAGTGTGTTAATTTTGTGCAGGCTGTTGAAGATAAGAAGACAAACTCTAAAAACAGCAAGGCAACCCCATTGTTTCTTTCCAGTAAATCTAGGCCAGGTAATATGGCAATAACTCATGATTAATCTGTTTGGTTCCCGTCCTAATTTATGTTACTAGTTGACCCGTTGCGCCAAATGGCGCAGAGACCTGCTGAAGGCATGTTGTCGATGAAAATAGTTTCATGCTGCAAGAACCTTCAACTAAATCATCCTATTTTTTAAACATGTTTATTACGTTGTTAAATAATAGTCTGGGAAAAGGGAAACTTTGCATAATATGAATATGCTCAGTTTGAAAATATGGGCACTATGATGAGAGAGTAAAGTTGGCATGGTTGTATTTTTTTAGCAAGTTTGGAAACATGGTTATCACGATGAGAAACCTGGCCATGCATATTTTTCCTGCAAAAAAGGAGGGAAAAGGATAAGAAAGCTAAGAAAAAAACATGTCTTTGTTGTGCATATACGGAGATATAGGGATCAGGAGGTATTAGGATAGCCCATATGTTATTTAGCCCAACCCACGTAGAGGGATGCTTGTGGCCCGTGAGGAGCTGAATAAGAAGCGGCAAGGGGCAGAGCAAGCGAAAATTGTCTATCCCCTTCCTTTCTTTCTCGGTTCGTCAGCTGGGTAAAAAATGGCGCAGAGACCCACTGAATCCATGTTCAGCATGAAAAGAAATTCCATGTTTTAGTTGTTTTAGTAGCGGTCAAGCATATATGATAACAAAGTTAACCCCCTTTAATAAAAAAATAGAGACTTGTCATCTACAATGAGATATACCTACACATTTTAATTTGGTAGTAGAGTCCCATTTCAAGACCATGTCATGTTGAAAAAATGTGTATTTTTCAGTAATCTCCCGTTGCGCCAAATTGCAAACAGACCCACACCATACGTGCTTTGAAAATATTCCATTTATCAGTATTGAGCAAGAACATATGGTTACTATTCTAACCACTATATAAACAAAATGAACGGGGGCTTGTATAAGGGTAACCAAAGTTCAAAAGAAAAAAGTGTTGTATATGTTGTTTTTCCGATGATTTGGGTCATGGGTATACCCATGGAGTTGTAAGGGTATCCTATTAAACTACTTGCTAAAATTCTGTATTCTATTACTGTTAAAGGTCATCCACAAGTAGAACATTCCAGTGCCACTCTACTAGTGTTTGGCCTGAATCTGAATAATTAAATCTCACGACATAGTTACACAACATAAATTTGCTCAGATGGATGCATATGTATCTGAAAATATACCCATGGAGTTGACCCGTTGTGCCAAATGGTGCAGGGACCCACTAAATTCATGTGTGCATTGAAAAAAGACATTTTTAGTTGGTTTAGTTGTGGGCAAGCACATATGGTAACAAATTTAGCTTCCTTATTTAATAAAAAAGAATAGAGACTTATTGTCTATAATGAGATGTACATGCATATTTATCTTTGAGCCAAATGGGGTGGTCCTGCATTAAAAATATTTGCATTTTTTCAATAACTTTATGTTAGCAAGCACAAAGGACATGTCAAACCCAAGTGTTTTGTAAATATTTGACTTTGTTAGTAGAAGTAGGTCTTAGCAACGCACTAATTCAAACCCTGAAAAATGAAGGATAATTTATCTTTGAAAATATATACTTGAGCATGCACATTTGTTATGTCATTCAGGAAACACAGAGCCAAATGATTATGTTCAAGCACATTTGGAGATCAAACCCACAATTTACTAAGATATGGCTATCCAAACATGCAAACTATTTCATCAAGGTGTCACCTGCCTAAATTGAAGCCCAAAACACCTGTTCATGAACTTTTCTGTTATAGGCATATAAATCTCCTAATTTTAATCACAACAGCAAACCTGAACCTTCCTAAAGGGCAAATTCCTTTATGCAGGGTTGTCCTCTGATCTGTTTCAAAATTCAACTTGCACACTCAGACACTGAAAACATTCTAACAATGCACAACAAAATACTGAACACACATAATAGGCTAGGTGTGAATCCAAATGATTAACTTTCACACATCAGCATACACTCAAATCATCTAAAAGAAAATTTGTTCTTTCCGTATAAGTGACATGGTCCATCCGCCCTTTGGACTGCTCTTCTCCTCATGCTTACCCTTCCATCACTCACCATATTAATAACACCTGAAATTGAAAAAAACACTCATGAATTATACTGTGAAGCATAGCAGTGCCATTAACTAAGATGGGCACTCTCATAGGTGTATATACAACAGCATGTTGTTGATTCCAGAGAGCAAATTTAACATCAGCTAAGGCGCTCATTTTGTTGTGCATGAATGCATGCAGAAGTATGTTCTTTATTGCTGACTATAACCAAGGAAGGTTACCAAGTTCCAATGATGTATTCCATAAAGCAATACTACCTAAAACAAGTAGAACTTTACAGGATGGATCAATCCCTGCATGCATGCAATAAGCAGATAAAAGTACGTGAACATACTCTAGGACATGGTGTTGTGCTTCTGGCAGGAGGGATTGCCGGAGCTGGCGAGCAGCTATGGCTCTGTCATCGCCTTCACCTCCTCCTCATACACATACGCTTCTTCCTTCAGCAGCAGCAGCAAGACCAGCTCCTGCTTCATATTCTATATTACACCCTCGCCTGAACGGTTACCTATTGCCTGCACAAACACACTTCCTTGATTCCTTTGTAATAAATAATTAAGGCAAGTAGTCCAAATTGTATGATTATGGTAGAGTAGAGTGGTGGTGCACAACATCGGATTCTCCTAAACCTCACAATCTCCGAAAACTTAGCTTCAGAGCTGCACGAACAATGTTCAGTTAATTAACATGAATCACGTGCTTTGTTGGTAGTTGCTTAACCACTTCTGTACTCTATGTTAACCAGCAACTTGTGCAGATAAATCAAATTGCATGCTTCAAGTACTGTTTTGCATGACATGAGTTGATTGTTCCTAGAAAACATTATTTATCAAGTTGCATGCTAATCTGATTGTTTCTTTAACCATGCCGCTCTGCTAAATTCATGTCCTAAGTCATGTATGCTCATATTCTTACAGTAGGCAAATCTCAATCCTATGCCCATGTGTACAAGCTAGCTCCAGGAATCTTAATAAATTAATGGCACTACATCTAGCATCTCGTAATGCTGATAAAACATACGGTGCTCCACCTGAAAGTTGTCGTCCTCTTGTGAGCACTCCACCTTGAGCTTTTGTACAAACACCTAGTGCTCGCATCTGTAATCTGAAAGGCAAATCGAGATAGTTAGAGAGAGAGAGAGAGAGAGATTTTGTAGGGGACATACGTGCACACTTGGGTGTAAGGATGTCTATGAATAGGACATAAAACCTTTATACTCCCTCTGTTCCTAAATATAAGGTGTATTAGTTTTTGAAAAAGTCAACTGTTGTCTATGTTTGACCAACTTTACAGCAAAATATATAAAGATTTATAATACTAAATATATGAAATGTAAAAATGTAGTTCATGATGAATCTAGTGATAATGTTTTGGTATTCTAGACATTGATATTTTTGTCTATAAACTTGGTCAAACTCAAAGAAGTTTGACTTCTTGGAAAAATAATACACCTTATATTGAGGAATGGAGGGAGTATATTAGCAAAGCATGGTTTAAAAAAAGCACAATGAACAAAACAAGAAGTAAGGTAAATAAACACGGCTCTCAAAGTTTTAAAGAGTTTCAAGTGAACAATTCACTAATTCTTTCAGTATAATACAGATATCTCTGAAGTTTACGCAAAGAAGACTGGATAAACATGATACTAACAGTACGCTAACCTGATACATGGTTCAAAATGATAAAGCCGAATCTGCGTATTAGTGTAAATATGACCTTCCAAGTATCTTCAGTAATTTCTATAGGTGTCGTATCACACTTTTATGTACAGAAATGACCAAGGGAAAAATATTTATGGAGGATGATCACAATGTGTCACATAGTAGGATGCGTCCAAATATCATGTTCTGTGACCAACCGGATATCAAGATTCTTAGGATAAGAGAATCATATCCCTTTCTAAAACGACTATACCCATATAAAAAAATCTAGACAAATGCTCAAACCAAAAGACTAACAAACAATCTGAAAGAATAGTACATGTTGTTGTTTGCATACCTTCGAAATATATTCTTACCTAATTCAACATCGCCAACCTTAGGTACATACCATGCAACAAAGATCAACCATGTCACTTGTTGAAATGATGCAGCCGCTGCCAACAACAGAGCTCTCTCCTCATATCCCTATAGAAGTGAAAAACAAGCAAATTAAATTTTCTATATAACAGAACACTCAAATAAGCAAATCGGAGGCAATATGCGCCATGGCTTGATCAGAATGCAAACAAACAAGAGGAACTGAAACATTCATCAAGCAAATGCCGACTGCCATATGACACAACCAGCAAGGTAAGAAATTGGGTCATGGAGGAGCTCAACCCCGCAGAAATAATCCACCTCTGGGATAAAACAACAAACTAATGTCGTTG
Organism: Triticum aestivum; assembly: GCF_018294505.1. Lineage (NCBI taxonomy): Eukaryota > Viridiplantae > Streptophyta > Magnoliopsida > Poales > Poaceae > Triticum > Triticum aestivum. The sequence goes on along the minus strand of NC_057807.1, from coordinate 457,150,108 downwards.
GCAAACCTGAGTAGCCAGCGGAACAATGAACAATGAACCGAACGATCCTGCACCAACACTGGGAGGAGAAGTAAGCAAAAGACGAAAATCGAACATCAGGAAGCAAGGTAACGTAAAATTGACACGGCCATGTACGACGGCTGGTTGGGGCAGCATGCCGCTTGGCGCTTGCTGTTGTGGCTGTCATCCTCTCCTCCCATAGATAACAACCATGAGACGTCCCCTAGGAACCTGAGCAACCAGCAGCACTGTCAGAAGCAAGGCGGGGCGGTCATGACTGGTTGGAACTTTTTTATGGACTCTACCAATAAGCTGTCCACACACTGACTCAGGATCTTCAGTTGAACCAATAGTCTTCCTATTAGAATTACTTACTGCAGCTAAAAACAAGGAATGGGTAAACAAGCAGTTCTCAAAACACATTCTCGAGAGTAAAACATCTGATCACTTGATAAACTACTGAATGAGGAATACAGTATAGCCACCTGAATAAGGAAATCACATGGCTTACATAGATCATTCTTCCCCTGCCAGCCTTCTGGGATTTTCGTCGAACACCTTGTAGGAGTACAGCGATAAAATCTGCACAAGCACAGATGATCCACGAAAGTTACTAACAAATGCAAACATAACTTCATCATCTAATAACAGGAGATTACATAGATAAATAATTATAAAAGAGATTGATAAGAAATGCAAATCAATTCGTCTCTTTCCTTTTTCACCAAGTAAATAATCTTCAGCAAGAAGAACACACAACAATCATGCCTCAATTGATAAATAATAATACAAGAATCAGAATTTATAAAAAAAACTTGACTCCAAAGAGCATTGTATTGTCCCTTCTGAATATAAGCCAAGCAAAATAACATGGGCTCTTTAACCTGCCCCACAAAAAATGCACTATAATTTTAACAGATTTGTTGAAAGAAGAAGCCAAGTAACTTGAAACACAAATATGAGGTCACCTACCAATTTTCTACAAAAGAGAGACGAACATTCACACGAGAGAGAGAGAGAGAGTTGGTCACCTTGTTCTTCACCAAATCTTCTATTGGATTCTTCTGTTCATCTTCTTTCTCAGATCTGGAAGATTGTGGTCTTTAGATAAATCGTATATCAGGAAATCAAGACCAATGACAAGAAATAAACAGGTAAAGAGAGAACCTAAAACTGAACCTAAAACTATTCTTCCACACGAGCACCCCCTCTTCTCCGCCCCTTCAATAGGAGCTAATACCTATATATGACTACTCTACTACTCCAAAAATTAATATTGTTGTACTTATTTAAGTATAAGATTCTGCAAATTGCTCGAGCTAAATAATCCAGATAGGTGAAGTATGGGTGAGACAATGGATCAAAACACCAGTACATCACATCTATATAGGAACTTCTGTCTAAACAAATTCTTACTAATGGGTCTCATTATCAGCAAACTCATGATTCCCAATAACAGACCACAATGTCAATTTTTGCAGTAACATAATACAGGATGTACCTTCAAATGTTGATTCTAGTCGCTTTCTTTCAGATTTTCCTGCATTGACCAACTTATCCCTGAAAGTAAAGCTGAATATCATATTAGCAGGAGCATCAAATTAGCAGCTATATATTGCAAGCATGCATTTTTAACTGTAAAAGAGCTAATAAAGTGTTTACTTCAAGAAAATACAGCTGGCCAAGCAAAAAATGTATATCTAAATGGTGAACAAAAAATGAAATACCAATCCTAATTAGGGTGTGCAGGACCAAATAATTAATATGCCACTCTGGGAAGAAACCTTCAAAACAACCAGCGATTGTGTTCACATGGTACAATTTGTTCCTCCCATCATCACATGAAAAAGTACTCCCATAGCCTCACATATGTATTCGGGATGCTGCAAGAAGCAACAAACAACCAAAAAAAAGATAAATTTGCATATGTAATACAAAAACATTGAACCATAAACTACTTTGCAATTATATACTGAACCATAAAGTTGTCACCAGCATAAAACACTTATGGAAAATAAGATAGAACGACACAGGATGGATTCAATGGGAATTTCCAATTTGACAAGGATGAATTGCACATGAGCTTCGGTTGTACGAAAGAGATAAAACTTCACACAGATTAATGACCCCCCCCCCCACCCACACATACACACACAAAACTAGGAAAGAAAAACTGAGGATAAAGTAAGAGCAGAGTCGTGATCAGAGTATTGAGGAATAAGTAGACATAAATGTTGTTTTTTATAACAAAAGGGTAAATAGTGACAAGCAGCTGTATTTCTCTGGAAGAACAAAACAAGCCTCTCAAATTGACAAAGAGGGGGGAGAGCTTAGGTACAAGGAATAGGAGAAGGTCATCTTGGATGTATGACAATGAGAAACATGACAAAGTTTATGTTTTAGTGAAATTTGTTCTGAACTTTCTATGCACAAAAAAACCAGAAACTGGAATAAAAATATTTTGTACATACCCAAAGGAAAGCACCCAGAAAATTGGTTTACATTAGACATTTCTGAAAAAGAGAAAAACTGATCTTCAATTCAATGTTTTATTAATCTCACTCCGTGCCAAGCATCGATGCTATTTAAAGTCCCACCGTTTTCATGAAACTAATAAAACAAAACCATCATTTGGACATGCTTACTGAATTTACAGTCAAAGAGAGCCTATTAGGCCAATAACCCGTATAATGTGATTTCTTAGGCCAATAAATCACATCAAAGTACCACTTTCCACATGATTACCATCCTCTCAAGTTATTTGCTCCCGTTGAGTTAAAAAACTCACTACAGAGCAAATGGTCGAGCTCGCCGTAGGAAGGAACACACCAAAACATGCCAAGAAAAGTGCATTGGTAAAAAAACAAAAATAAAATATATGAACAATCAGGAGGGGGTTAATGCTTTGGGAGTTGAGAGAGTTGATGGGAGGGACAACCGAAGAAGTATACCGAGAAGAAATTTACATATGCTTGTCCAAGATGATGTGCTCATCTTGATGCCTCGGTAGATGATCATCATCATGAATCCACTGTGAAGGTTCTCGATTCTTATATGCATTCAGTCTCTGCAAGTTCAAAATGCATACTATATAATCGCTAAACAGAGGCACTAACCTGATACTGAATTTATAGAATAAGTGCAAACCCTTTGTTGAGTCCTCTGCAATTTGACACGCTGGATCCAACTAATGTGTGCATGATTCAATCTATTTCAGATATTAGGATTTCTATTTTCTATGTGATCCACATAGAACATGAGGACTCACCAAAGCTTAGCTGCTGTATCAGACCCAGAACATTCACTAATGCAGTTAAATATCTACATAAATATAAAGAACATGAACATACAATTTCATGGTTCAGTATATGAACAAAAAGACCCACGTCCAGAGAGAGAGAGAGAGAGAGAGAGAGAGAGAGAGGAGCTAAAGACAAACCATGAATGTTTCGTGCTCGCCCACTACTCGCGTGCACCAATGGCCTCATCCATGAGACAAAGGTGGGAAAGAGAGGGGGAGGAGATAGAGGCAAACCTGAACTACCTCAACCTTCTTGCTCCTGCTGCTTCGGCCAGCAAGGCTCCCTCCACGGCCGACCCTGACCTTCGCTGCTGCACCAACTCCGCTGCTTTCCTCATCAAGGCCGAGCTCTCCTACGCGTCGTCGTTGTTGGCTGGATTGGCCACGGGTTTCCTCTTGTACGGAGGGGCTCTATACTGGATGAACTGCTCCGGGGCCTCGCGGTGCTGGCTGAACTGCTTCGCGACCTCGCGGTGTGTGTCTCCGCCGGCGTGCTCAGGTTGGAGCATGTGAGAACGGAGGAGGAGGAGCTCGCCGCGGCCGGGGAGGGGCTCGTACCAGGGAGGGGGAGGAGGACGGATGAAGGAAGGCAGCAGCTAAGGGTTCATGGGGGTGGCGGCTAGGGTTCGTGGGGGTGGCGCCTAGGGTTCGTGGGGGTGGCGGCTGAGACAAGCGAGGGAGGAGGGAGGGGTGCGGGCGTGCATGGGGATTGGGAGACGAGCGAGGGAGGAGGGAGGAGTGCGGGTGTGCGTGGGGATTGGGGGCCCAACGGGCTTTTCGGGATGAAAGACCAATCGTACTGTTTCACCCCGCACCCAGCCAACACATCGTGCCCCATCGACGAAGCGGCCCACTCATCATACATGCATGAAAGAAATAGTAAGGTGAAACACGCAGTGAATATCTAACGGATGAGGAGAGCCGAGGTGGGATTTTTATCCCGATCTGACGGCCACGAATGGCCCAATCGGGGGAGCCTTCTGGAGGTGAGTTGGCTAGCTTCTGTTTTGTTTTAAATGATGCAGTGGTCGAGACACTCTCCACTATCAATAATACAAGCCTGCCAAAATCGCCATCTGAATCTGTTCAGTATCCTCTGTCTCGAATGCAACGGAATGAATGTATGTTTGTGAACCAATTAATGGCTGAAGCAATGATGGAAATGGTGGATGAATCAAAGGTGCAGAGTCGTGCGACACAACAACTGATCAATGTTTTCAGAGACAGTGTAGCAAAGCAGCAAGAACTTGCCCACATGTTGATGGGCGTTATCTGTGCTGAGGTTGCAGATTGTGACGTTGTAGATGGTTATGTTCTGCTCATTTATTTGCACTGGCATCAATCTTTGATTGCCCAGTGGATGTAATTTCATGTAATATATGCTGGATGTGCAACATTATTCCCTGTATGCCGTACCTTTACTTGATCGGTTTTGGTCATGTGCATAATTGCTCGTCGTAATGGGCTTAAATTATCTAATTTGTTCTAAAGACATGTACGAACTTTAGTGGGCCCATTAAGTTAATGGGCCGTTACTAGGCCGAAAGTTAAATGGTCGGCCCTCTTACCTCCCGGGTTGTTAACAAGCCGACATCGAAGCGGGCAACAGGTGGGCCCAATTTATTTCACGGGCCGTTAACAGGCCGTTACTAAGTTTGGGCTACATATGGCCCAACTATACTGTAGGCCTTTAGCAGGCCGAAAGAGACAGTGGGCTTGTACTGGACCATGAAGAGCATGGGCCGCTAAGAGGCCGAAAGTCAGGTCGTATTGTAAATGGCCCAACTGTGTTGTGGGCCTTTAGCAGGCCGAAAGAGAAACCGGGCTGGTATTGGACCATGACGGGCATGGGCCGTTAAAAGGCCAAAACTAAGGTTCGACTACAAATGGCCCGACTCATTTATGGTCCGTTAACAGGCCGAAAGGCACACAGGGCCGGGAATTAGCCCAACACTTAAATGGGTCGCTAAAAGGCCAAAACTTAGGTCCGACTACAAATGGCCCAACTGATTTATGGGCCGTCAACAGGCTGAAAGTGACACCGGGCCAGAAATTGGACCAACACTTAAATGGGCCGCTAAAAGGCCGAAACTCAGGTCCGACTACAAATGGCCCATCAGATTTATGGGCCGTCAACAGGCTGGAAGACACACTGGGTCGGAAATTAGTCCAACATTTAAATGGGTCGCTAAAAGGCCGAAAGATGTACATCCTGAAAATTGGCCCATCCATTGAATGGGCCGTTAACAGGCCGAAATCTCATCAGGCCGATATTGAGCCCAAATATATAGCGGGCTGTTAACGGGCTCAAACTGACAATGGGCTGCAATGGTGTCAAATCTTTAATGGGACGTTGACGGGCCGAATTGGCACATCTCATATGGGCTGTGGGCTTAAATGGACCTGACACAAGTAGGCCTTATATGGGCCGGCCTGCTAATTTTTACCGGGCCAACATTTTTCACCAGAATGGGCCACTGTTGGGCCATGCCATGTGTCAACCTATCATAGGCGCCTCCTATCCAATGAGTGGATGACATCTGTCCCAACGGTGAGGCAACATGTCTTTCCTGCGGCTAATGATGATTTTACACGTGGAAAATCCCCATTGGTCCAGGCTGTTAACGGGTTATCGGATCCAAAACCGAACCCGATAGCTTAACGGCGTTCCGTTACGGTGGATGCCACGTGTCGGTCACCCTTGACGAAAGCACTTCTTTGACGCGTGATTTATTGTCATGGAAGTGGACACTTCCGTGATGATAATTTTGGTAATGTCATGGAACACTTCTACAACAACACAGGTATGACTATATTGATTCTGTCATAAAATCGTCATGGATGTACATGCATGACAAAAAACGCGACCTACTGTGACAAACACATATCATCACGGAAGTGTATTTTTTTGTAGTGTATATCATTCATGCTCGACCTTTCGGTCTCCAGTGTTCCGATGCCATATATGCACATGCTAGGCTCGTCAAGTTTAACCCGAGTATTCTACATGCGCAAAACTGGCTTGCACCCGTTGTATGTGAATGTAGAGCCTATCACACCCGATCATCACGTCGTGTCTTAGCATGAAGAACTGTCGTAACGGTGCATACTCAGGGAGAACACTTATACCTTGAAATTTTAGTAAGGGATCATCTTATAATGCTACCGCCGTACTAAGCAAAATAAGAAGCATAAAAGATAACATCGCATGCAATCATAATATGTGACATGATATGGCCAGCATCATCTTGTGTTCATGATCTCCATCACCGAAGCATCGTCATGATCTCCATCGTCACCGGCTTGACACCTTGATCTCCGTTGAAGCATGGTTGTCATCTCGCCAACTATTGCTACTACGACTATGGCTACCGCTTAGTGATAAAATAAAGCAATTACATGGCGATTGCATTGTATACAATAAAGCGACAACCATATGGCTCCTGCCAATTGCCGATAACTCTATTACAAAACATGATCATCTCATACAACAATTTATATCACATCATGTCTTGACCATATCACATCACATCAAGCCTAGCAAAAACAAGTTAGACGTCCTCTACTTTGTTGTTGCAAATTTTACGTGGCTGCTACGGGCTTCTAGCAAGAACCGTTCTTACCTACGCATCAAAACCACAACGATATTTTGTCAAGTGTGCTGTTTTAACCTTCAACTAGGACCGGCCGTAGTCAAACTCGATTCAACTAAAGTTGGAGAAACAGACACCCGCCAGCCACCTATGTGCAAAAGCACATCGGTAGAACCAGTCTCATGAACATGGTCATGTAATGTCGGTACGGGCCGCTTCATCCAACAATACCGCTGAATCAATGTAAAACATTGGTGGTAAGTAGTATGACTATTATCTCTCGCAACTCTTTGTGTTCTACTCATGCATATAACATCTACGCATAAACCTGGCTCTGATGCCACTGTTGGGGAACACGGTAATTTCAAAAAAAAATCCTACTATCACGCAAGATCTATCTAGGTGATGCATAGCAACAAGAGGGGAGAGTGTGTCCATGTACTCTCATAGACCGAAAGCGGAAGCGTTTCAATAACGCGGTTGATGTAGTCGAACTTCTTCACGATCGAACCGATCAAGTACCGAACGTACGACACCTCAGCGTTCAGCACACATTCAGGTCGATGACGTCCCTCATGCTCTTGATCCAGTTGAGGACGAGGGTGAGTTCCGTTAGCACAACGGCGTGGCAACGGTGATGATGATGCTACTGGCGCAGGGCTTCACCTAAGCACTACGATGGTATGATCGAGGTGTGTAACAGTGGAGGGGGCACCGCACATGGTGGGAAGAGAAACTTGTGTGTCTTGGGGTGCCCCCTAGCCCCCGTATATAAAGGAGCAAGGGGGAGGCCGCCGACTGATGTCCACTACCAAACCTTATTCTTGTAGACGTTGTTGGGCCTCCAAGTGCAGAGGTTTGTAGGACAGTAGCAAATTTCCCTCAAGTGGATGACCTAAGGTTTATCAATCCATGGGAGATGTAGGATGAAGATGGTCTCACTCAAACAACCCTGCAACCAAATAACAAAGAGTCTCTTGTGTCCCCAACGCACCCAATACAATGGCAAATTGTATAGGTGCACTAGTTCGGTGAAGAGATGGTGATACAAGTGCAATATGGATGGTAGATATAGGTTTTTGTAATCTGAAAATATAAAAACAGCAAGGTAACTAATAGCAAAAGTGAGCATAAACGGTAGTGCAATGCTAGGAAACAAGGCCTAAGGTTCATACTTTCACTAGTGCAAGTTCTCTCAACAATAATAACATAACTGGATCGTATAACTATCCCTCAACATGCAATAAAGAGTCACTCCAAAGTCACTAATAGCAGAGAACAAACGAAGATATTATTGTAGGGTACGAAACCACCTCAAAGTTATTCTTTCTGATCGATCTATTCAAGAGTCCGTAGTAAAATAACACGAAGCTATTCTTTCCGTTTGTCGTGGAAAGACAGACCCACGAACACCTATGGGGCCGGCGGACCGAGCCCCTTTCGGTTCGGCGGGGGGCGGAGATCGCGCGAAGAGTAGATCGAGGCGAAGCACACGAGCGGTTTACCCAGCTTCGGAGCTCTCCGGAGAGATAATACTCGTACTGCTGCATGTCTGATTGTATTGAGTTCTTGCTCGGGAGCGCTGAATGCTACCATACACACTAGCTGCTAACGAGACCGAGCGTGAGTGTTTTCTGGCTTCGAACCCCCCTCTACGTTGCGCATGGGCCTCCTTTTATATGCTCAAGGGGTCACCGACAGGTGGCAACGTAGGCAAGGGTAAAAATGGAAAAGAGTTGCGGTTGGTACAACTACCTGTACAGTGTATCATACCTAACCCTGACGGCAGGGGACAAAGGCATTAAATGCCCGTCTGCATCGCCCAAATAGTGTGAAAAGGGACCGTCAGGGACGCCACCACTTGCCACGATGGCAATCTTGTCAGCGTCGCTTGCCACCTCGCACCGCTGGCTGCACAGCCTCTTGCCACACGCACCTGGAAAGGTCCCAGGGCGACACGTTGGTGGATGTGCTGGAGTGCGGGTACAGAGGGGTAGCTAGCCGCGGCAAGCGCCTTGCCGCGGTCGTTGCCTTGTCGCGTCCGGAAGCTTGTCGCTCACCGGGCCTTGCCGGGGCGCGTGGCGCGTCGCGGCAAGTTCCTTGAGATGCCTCGGTTGGCCTTCCCGGCAAGCTCCTCTTGCCGGGGCCTTGTCTCCTTGGCTTGAATACTTTGTTCTTGAATGGCTCCAAAGGAACCACGGAGGACCTTGGCGGTCACCCGGCAAGCCTTGCCGCGGGGTGCTGCGACTGCCCGTGCACAAGTTCAGGATACTAGGGTACCCCTACTCTAGTACACGGACACCGTTCAATCTATCCTAGAGTTCGTACTAGAATAACACCTTAAGACACAAATCAACCAAAACCCTAATGTCACCTAGATACTCCAATGTCACCTCAAGTATCCGTGGGTATGATTATACGATATGCATCACACAATCTCAAATTCATCTATTCAACCAACACAAAGAACTTCAAAGATTGCCCCAAAGTTTCTACCGGAGAGTCAAGACGAAAATGTGTGCCAACCCCTATGCATAAGTTCACAAGGTCACTGAACCCGCAAGTTGATAACCAAAACATACATCAAGTAGATCACATGAATATCCCATTGTCACCACAGATAAGCACATGCAAGACATACATCAAGTGTTCTCAAATCCTTAAAGACTCAATCCGATAAGATAACTTCAAAGGGAAAACTCAATCCATTACAAGCGAGTAGAGGGTTCAGGAGAAACATCATAAGATCCAACTATAATAGCAAAGCTCGCGATACATCAAGATCGTGCCGAACCAAGAACATGAGAGAGAGAGAAAGATCAAACACATAGCTACTGGTACATACCCTCAGCCCCGAGGGTGAACTACTCCCTCCTCATCATGGAGAGAGCCGGGATGATGCAGATGGCCACCGGTGATGGATCCCCCCTCCGGCAGGGTGCCGGAACAGGGTCCTAATTGGTTTTTGGTGGCTACAGAGGTTTGCGGCGGTGAAACTCCCGATCTATTGTGCTCCTCGATGTTTTCAGGGTATATGGATATATATAGGCGAAAGAAGTCGGTTAGGGGAGCCACGAGGGGCCCACGAGGGTGGGGGGCGCGCCCAGGGGGGTAGGGCGCGCCCTGGACCCTCGTGGCCACCTTGTTGCTTCCCTGATGTCTACTCCAAGTCTCCTGGATTGCGTTTGTTCCAAAAATAACTCTCCCGAAGGTTTCATTCTGTTTGGACTCCATTTGATATTACTTTTCTACGAAACACTAAAATAGGCAAAAAACAACAATTTCGACTGGGCCTCCGATTAATAGGTAAGTCCCAAAAATAATATAAAAGTGTATAGTAAAGCCCATTAAACATCCAAAACAGATAATATAATAGCATGGAACAATCAAAAATTATAGATACGTTGGAGACGTATCAAGCATCCCCAAGCTTAATTCCTACTCGTCCTCGAGTAGGTAAATGATAAAAACTGTATTTTTGATGTGGAATGCTACCTAACATAATTCTCAATGTAATTCTCTTTATTGTGGCATGCATGTTCAGATCCAAAAGATTCAAGATAAAAGATCATATTGACATAAAAATAGTAATACTTCAAGCATACTACAAAGTAATCATGTCTTATCAAAATAACATAGCCAAAGAAAGCTTATCCCTACAAACTCATATAGTTAGGCCATGCTTCATTTTTGTTACACAAAATACTCCCATCATGCACAACCCCGGTTTCAGCCAGGCAATTGGTTCATACTTTTTAACGCGCTTTAGCTTTTTCAACCCTCACACAATACATGAGCGTAAGCCATGGATATAGCACTATGGGTGGAGTAGAGTATGATGATAGGGATTATGTGAGAGAACAAAAAAAGGAGAAAGTCTCATATTGACGCGGCTAATCAACGGGCTATAGAGATGCCCATCAATTGATGTCATGAAGATCATGGTGCTACTTCGAAGCACAAGTGTGGAAAAAGGATAGTAACATTGCCCCTTCTCTCTTTTTCTCTCATTTTTTTATTTTTTATTTTTTATTTTGGTGGGCTTCTTTGGCCTCTTTTTTTATTTTGGTTCTTTGGCCTCTTTTATTTTTCATAAAGTCCGGAGTCTCATCCCGACTTGTGGGGGAATAATAGTCTCCATTATCCTTTCCTCACATGGGACAATGCTCTAATGATGAAGATCATCACACTTCTATTTATTTACAACTGAATACTTAGAACAAAATATGACTCTATGTGAATGCCTGCGGCGGTGTACCGGGATATGCAATGAATCAAGAGTGACATGTATGAAAGAATTATAAAGGTGGCTTTGCCACAAATACGATGTCAACTACATGATCATGCAAAAGCAATATGACAATGATGGAGCATGTCATAATAAACGGAATGGTGGAAAATTGCATGGCAATATATCTCGGAATGGCTATGGAAATGCCATAATAGGTAGGTATGGTGGCTATTTTTAGGAATATATAAGGAGGTTTATGTGTGATAGAGCATATCGTATCATGGGGTTGGATGCACCGGTGAAGTTTGCACCAACTCTCAAGGTGAGAAAGGGAAATGCACGGTACCGTAGAGGCTAGCAATGATGGAAGGGTAAGAGTGCGTATAATCCATGAACTCACATTAGTCATAAAGAACTCATATACTTATTGCAAAAGTTTATTAGCCCTCGAAGCAAAGTACTACTATGCATGCTCCTAGGGGAAGGGTTGGTAGGAGTTAACCATCGCGCGACCCGACCTCCACTCATAAGGAAGGCAATCAAAGAACACCCCATGCTTCAAATTTGTCACAAAATGTTTACCATACGTGCATGCTACGGGACTTGCCAACTTTAACACAAGTATTTCTCAATTTCATAATTACCCAACTAGCATGACTCTAACATTACCACCTTTATATCTCAAAACAATTATCAAGTATAAAAATTCTCTTAGTATTCAATGCACTTTATATGAAAGTTTTTATTATATCCCTCTTGGATGCTCATCATATTAGGACTAAATTAATAACCAAAGCAAATTACCATGCTGTTTAAGACTCTCAAAATAATATAAGTGAATCATGAGAGTTCATCTATTTCTTCGAAATAAAACCACCGCCGTGCTCTAAAAGGATATAAGTGAAGCACTAGAGCAAATGACAAACTACTCCAAAAGATATAAGTGAAGATCAATGAGTAGTCGAATAATTATGCATCTATATGAAGTCTCTCTAACATTTAAGAATTTAAGATCTTGGGATATTATTCAAACAGCAAGCAAAACAAAAGAAAATAAAATGACGCTCCATGCAAAACACATATCATGTGGTGAATAAAAATATAGCTCCAAGTAAAGCTACCGATGAACGGAGACGAAAGACGGGATGCCATCCGGGGCATCCCCAAGATTAGGCTCTTGGTTGTCCTTGAATATTACCTTGGGGTGCCTTGGGCATCCCCAAGCTTAGGCTGTTGCCACTCCTTATTCCATAGTCCATCGAATCTTTACCCAAAACTTGAAAACTTCACAACACAAAACTCAACAGAAAACTCGTAAGCTCCGTTAGTATAAGAAAATAAATCACCACTTAGGTACTGTTATGAACTCATTATAAATTCATATTGGTGTAATATCTACTGTATTCCAACTTCTCTATGGTTCATACCCTCCAATATTACTCATAGATTCATCAAAATAAGCAGTCAACACATAGAAAACAGAATCTATCAAAAACAGAATAGTATGTAGTAATCTGTATCATTCGAATACTTCTATAGATCCAAAAATTCTTAAATAAATTGGTGGAACTGAGGAATTTATCTATTAATCATATGCAAAAATAATCAACCTAAAAGTACTCTCCAGTAAAAAATGGCAGCTAATCTCGTGAGCACAAAAGTTTCTGTTTTTACAGCAAGATCGCATAGACTTCACCCAAGTCTTCCCAAAGGTTCTACTTGGCACAAACACTAACTAAAACATAAAACCACATCTAAACAGAGGCTATATGAATTATTTATTACTAAACAGGAGCAAAAAGCAAAGAACAAAAATAAAATTGGGTTGCCTCCCAACAAGCGCTATCGTTTAACGCCCCTAGCTAGGCATAATGATTTCAATGATGCTCACATAAAAGATAAGAACTGAAACATAAAGAGAGCATCATGAAGAATATGACTAGCACATTTAAGTCTAACCCACTTCCTATGCATAGGGATTTGTGAGCAAACAACTTATGGGAACAATAATCAACTAGCATAGGAAGGCAAAACAAGCACAACTTCAAAACTTTAAGCACATAGAGAGGAAACTTGATATTATTGCAATTCCGACAAGCATATGTTCCTCCCTCATAATAATTTTCTGTAGCATCATGAATGAATTCAACAATATAACCATCACATAAAGCATTATTTTCATGATGCACAAGCATATAAATTTTACTACTATCCACATAAGCAAACTTCTTCTCATGAATAGTAGTGGGAGCAAACTCAACAAAATAATTATCATCTGAGGCATAATCCAGTTGAAAACTAAAATCATGTTGACAAGTTTCATGGTTATCATTATTCTTAATAGCACACAAGTCATCACAATAATCATCATAGATAGCAACTTTGTTCTCATAATCAATTGGAATCTCTTCACAAATAGTGGATTCATCATTAAATAAAGTCATGACCTCTCCAAATCCACTTGCATAATTATCACAATAATATTCAACATCCTCCAAAATAGTGGGAACATTACTTGCTAAAGTTGACACTCTTCCAAACCTACTTCCATCAATATAAGCATCATAAATAGGAGGCATGCTTTCATCATAATAAGCATCACAATATAAGCCGATAGAGCAGAACGTAAGGTAGCAAGAACAGGAGCCGGGCAACCCAACTATTGACCAAAGACATGATTCGGAGCTGATGCATATAATGCTAAACTCGCGATGCCGAACACTGCCTATAGGTGTTCGGACTTTTCAAAGTATACCGGGCCAAATACAACCCCTCGTAATGGGTCCTGGTGTCAAGGCACATGTGGCAATCTGACATGGGGAGAGAACGCAGGTGGTGAGAGAGTAAAACTCCAAACAAAATATGGACCAAGCTGCTTCTATAATATCCCTTTCTAGTACGGCAAGCCGTATACTTACAGATAGCGCCGATAACTTCCTAGGACATTGTACATGCCAGAAAAGTATAAAACAGAAAGAGATAAAAAGGTTTACACAGGGTCTTAATCTAAAAAGAAACCTTAGTGCAGGGCCCTGCTGCACGTCTGCGCCATTTTCTCCTTTGTGATGTGTCCTTGAAGGGGGTAGTGTGATGGCCATTTGTAAAGGAAAAAAATAAAAACTCTGGAAAAGAAAATCCAGTGTGGCCGTAAATAAAGCTGGTTCGTTTAATGAACCTTGAAAGATAATCGTAGAGTCCGAATAGGGTCGAGCCGAACTATGGACTATTTGTGTGCAGTGTGCCCCCAGCGCTGCCCAAGGGATTTTAAGGGTGTACTTGTGTATATGAGGTACGTATGCTATCGCCTTATGGGGCAGTCGATGGGGGTGTAACTTCTAATCGAGCTCAGGTTTGTCTGAGCTGCCGCACCGAGGCATACTCCAGACACGTTTAGCTGTGTCCGTGGTCCTCACGACTGATGATCTGTTCGGCTTGAATAGGCCGTTTTGGACTTCAGTTGCTAAGGCCATAGTGTCCTTCTCCGTACGGAGAGAGCGCTCCATGTTTCCACTGACCGTAATGGCGCTAGTGGTCCAGACATTTTGAGCTTTAAATAGGCATAATGTGGGACTGCATTACAGCAGGCGAAGGCCATTCTTCCGAGTAGTGCATGATAGCCACTTCGGAATGGAGCTATGTCAAAGATTATATCTTTGCTTCGAAAGTTATCGGGAGAGCCGAATACGACTTCCAATGTTAAAGAGCCCGTGCAGGGGGCTTCTACGCCCGGTATAACTCCTTTAAAGGTCATGCTGCTTGGCTTGATTCTTAACGGGTCTACCCCCATCTTGCAGATAGTGTCCTGGTATATCAGATTTAGGCTGCTGCCGCCGTCCATGAGGACTCGAGTGAGATGGTATCCATCGATTATTGGGTCGAGCACTAGGGCAGCCGAACCCCCATGACGGATACTAGTCGGGTGATCCCTGCGATCAAAGGTGATCGGACAGGCCACCCATGGGTTGAATTTGGGGGTAACAGGCTCAACGGCATAGACGTCTCGGAGTGCGCATTTGCGCACCCTCTTTGGGATATGAGTGACATAGATCATGTTCACTGTTTTGATCTCTGGTGGAAATTTTTTCTGTCCCCCCATGTTCGGCTGGCGAGATTCATCCTCGTCTTCGCTCTGAGGTCCCTTCTTGTGTTCGGCGGTGAGCTTGCCGGCCTGCTTGAAGACCCAACAACAGTGGTTGGTATGGTTCGCGGGTTTAGCGGGGGTGCCATGGATCTAGCAGTTCCTGTCTAATATTTTGTCTAGGCTGGATGGAGCATCTTTGTTTCCTTTAAATGGTTTCTTCCGCTGACCTGGTCTGGAGCCACTGAATCCAGCGTTTACTGCTATATCATCTGGGCTTCCCTCATTGTTTGGCCGTTTGTTTTTGTTACGTCGTGGCTTTCCATTGCCATCCCTGACTTCGGATGTGCCGGGTTCGCGCTGCCACGGGCTAACCAGCTGTCCTTGCCAGTGCAAAAACGGGTCATGAGTGTAGTTAGGGCTGTCATCGTCCTTGGTTTTTCCTGGCTGAGGTGTCTATCTAGCCATTCGTCCCGGACACTGTGCTTGAAAGCCGCTAAGGCTTTGGCGTCCGGGCAATCAACGATTTGGTTCTTCTTAGTGAGAAACCGGTTCCAAAGCTTACAGGCTGATTCCCCGGGTTGTTGGATTATGTGACTTAAATAGTCAGCGTCCGGGGGCCGGACATAAGTCCCTTGAAAATTGGCCCAAAAAGCATCCTCAAGTTCTTCCCAACTTCTGATGGAATTTTCTGGCAGGCTTTTCAGCCAGTGCCGAGCTGGTCCTTTCAGCTTGAGGGGTAAGTATTTGATGGCGTGGATAATAAAGTCTTATATCCAGACCGCCGGATCCGTCATGGGGGTGCGGGCTTGTGTACAGCATTGCTAGCCACTCTGTCTTGTCCATGAGGTGGTCGGTCTGGCTTGTCGGCCGTATTGCACTAGCTACACACATTACTGAACCTGAGCGATTGATCCCTTGGGTGTTAACTGAACCCGATCGAGCGATTCCTTTGCTAATGCTACTAACTGAACCCGAGCGATCGATCGTTGTTGCTTACTAAAGCCGATCAAACCTGCTGCCTCTTGATGAATAGTGAATGTGGGGGTTGGTTGAATGAGTCGAGATGTACGTGGTTGGGGTTGGATGAACTGTTCTCGATGGGGGTTGGATGAACAAGACCCCGTGGTAGTAGTAGTAGGCAATTGTCACTGGATGAACAAGACCTCGAGAGGAGGCCTCCACAGCCAAGCTGGTTGAGGGTTGAAAGTTCAACTATCCCTAGGTGGTTTTGGTAATTCCTAACAACATATAGCTCATTGAGCTAACATCATTCCAAGATGAACATTTCAGGAAAAGCTCAATGAATGGCATGGCATGGATGAGAAAAGTGCATCCCTCAAAATGCTAAGGATAAAAGGATTGGCTCAAGCTCAAAAGCTCAAGACTCTACATTTTATATTTTAGTGATCCAAGATCACATTGAGTCCATAGGAAAAGCCAATACTATCAAGGAGGGATGATGTGTTGCTTAATGAGTTTCTTGCTCCACAGTGCTTAGTGATATGCTCCAAAACCCTCAACTACTTTCTCACATCCACATATGAACTAAACCAAAAGTCAAATTCGGCCCTACCGATTCTTTCTATCCGGTGCCACCGAGTTCAGATGTCATAGACACTGCCACAAACCCTAGGCAAATCGGTCTCACCGATAGGGATCTCGGTGGCACCGAGATGGGATTGTAATCTCTCTGTTTCCCTTCGTAACGTTTCGGTACCACCGAGATTGCAATGTAAACTCCCTGTTTCCTTTTCATAACATTTTGGTCCCACCAAAATGAGTGAACCGGTCCCATCGAGTTTACCTGACCAACTCTCTGGTTAGCTTATTACCAAAATCGGTCTCACCGAGTTTGTGTAATCGGTCTCACCGAGATTATGTTATGCCCTAACCCTAACCATATCGGTCCTACCGAGTTGCATGTCGGTCCCACCGAAAATCCTAACGGTCACTAGATTTGCTGAATCAGTCCGACCGAGTTTCTCAATTCGGTCCCACCGAGTTTGGCAAGTTGCGTGTAACGATTAGATTTTGTGTGGAGGCTATATATACCCCTCCACCTCCTCTTCATTCATGGAGAGAGCCATCAGAACAAACCTACACTTCCAACTTGTTGTTTCTGAGAGAGAACTACCTACTCATGTGTTGAGGCCAAGATATTCCATTCCTACCATATGAATCTTGATCTCTAGCCTTCCCCAAGTTGCTTTCCACTCAAATATTCTTTCCACCAAATCCAAATCCCGTGAGAGAGAGTTGAGTGTTGGGGAGACTATCATTTGAAGCACAAGAGCAAGGAGTTCATCATCAACACACCATTTGTTACTTCTTGGAGAGTGGTGTCTCCTAGATTGGCTAGGTGTCACTTGGGAGCCTCCGACAAGATTGTGGAGTTGAACCAAGGAGTTTGTATGGGCAAGGAGATCGCCTACTTCGTGAAGATCTACCGCTAGTGAGGCAAGTCCTTCGTGGGCGACGGCCATGGTGGGATAGACAAGGTTGCTTCTTCGTGGACCCTTCGTGGGTGGAGCCCTCCATGGACTCGCGCGACCATTACCCTTCGTGGGTTGAAGTCTCCATCAACGTGGATGTACGATAGCACCACCTATCGGAACCACGACAAAAACATCCGTGTCTCCAATTGCGTTTGAATTCTCCAAACCCTTCCCTTTACATTCTTGCAAGTTGCATGCTTTACTTTCCGCTACTCATATACTCTTTGCATGCTTGCTTGAATTGTGTTAAGATTGCTTGACTTGTGCTAAGATAGCTAAAATCTGCCAAAGACTAAAATTGGGAAAAGGATAAGTTTTTATTTGGTCAAGTAGTCTAATCACCCCCCCTCTAGACATACTTTCGATCCTACAAGTGGTATCAGACCTTTGGTCTCCATTTGTTTTGATTTCCATAGCTTTTGGTGGTCATAGCCTTGGTTTCACAACCTAGGAGAGTATGGCGTCTAGCGAGGGAAATTATCACCGTAGAGGTCCTTACTTTGATGGTACTAATTTTGCTAGTTGGAAGCATAAGATGAAAATGCATATTCTTGGACATAACCCCACCGTTTGGGCTATTGTGTGTATTGGCTTGCAAGGTGAATTCTTTGATGGGAGAGAACCGAACCGTGAAGCTAGCACAGAAGAGTTGAAGATGCTGCAATACAACGCTCAAGCTTGTGATATCCTCTTCAACGGATTGTGCCCCGAAGAATTCAACAAAATCAGTCGTCTTGATAACGCAAAGGAAATTTGGGACACTTTGATTGATATGCATGAAGGTACTGACTCCGTCAAGGAATCCAAGTTGGACGTGCTCCAAAGTCAACTTGACAAGTTCAAAATGAAGGATGGTGAAGGTGTCGCTAAAATGTACTCTAGGCTTGCTCTTATCACAAATGAGATTGCCGGCTTAGGAAGTGAAGAGATGACCGACAAATTCATCATCAAGAAGATCTTAAGAGCTTTGGACGGAAAATATGATACCGTGTGCACATTGATCCAAATGATGCCAAATTACAAAGATCTCAAGCCAACGGAAGTCATTGGAGAATTGTTGCTCATGAGATGTCGCTCAAGGATAAGGAGGAACTTCACAACAAGTCAAGTGGTGCTTACAAAGCCTCATGTGAAGCCCCTATATCATCAAGTGAGAAACAAACCTTCAATTAAGAATTGAGCTTAATGGTGAAGAACTTCAACAAGTTCTACAAGAATAGAAGCAAAGAGAGAAGCTCCAAGTCAAGGTCCTACAATGATAAAAGATCTTCTAGTCGAGAGCGCAATTGCTACAATTGTGGGAGACCCGGACACTATTCCAATGAGTGTATGACACCCTACAAAAGAAGAGAAGAATCACCCAAGAGGAGAAGTAGAAGAGAAGAATCAACCACCAAGAGAGAGAAGGAGTAGAGATGATCATTATGAACGAAGAACATCCCAGAGAAGCAAGGATTCGGAAAGGAAGGACAAGTCATCAAGGAGCTACACAAAATGAATACATCAAGCTCATGTTGGTGAATGGGTGTCCGGCTCCGACTCAGACAATCACTCCGAGAGAAGCTATCACTCCAACTCCGAATATACTCAAGATGAAGGTGTTGCCGGTCTAGCACTTGTGTCAACCAACTCCTACGACATATTTGATTCACCAAATGAAGGACTTGGAAGATGCTTCATGGCTAAAGGCCCAAAGGTAACACACCCCGGGTATGTTGATTTCAATAGTGATGAAGATGACTTGTTATGTGATGATGATTTACTTGTTGAAAACTCTAGTGATGAATACTATGATGAAACGTCAATTAATCATGCTAATCAAGATAAAACAAATGACAATGATAAGGAGAAGATTGAGCTTCTAACTAAAGAACTAAACACTCTTAAGTTAGCTCATGAAACTATCTTAGAAGATCATCGGGAACTTTTAAGGACTCATGAGAAGTTACGCTTTGAAAAGCTCAACCTTGAGCAAGAGCATGAGTTCTTAAAGGCAATCAATGATGATCTCCGTAAGAAAAGTTCTTCTTACATTGCCAAGCGTTTACTCTTATCTACTTACATGCCTCAAGTCAAGTCCATTAACAAGAACAAGAAGGATTCTTCCTCTAGTAGTAACAATAATCATGCTAAATCCAATGTTGTTGCTTCTAGTAGTTCTCTTGATTCCACTAATGATTCTCTTAGCCAAGTTACACTTGAGCAAGAAAATAGCTTATTGAAGGGAACTATAGAGAAAGGTGATTACAAGAGCCTTGCCGGGAGTAAGAAATTTGAGGAAATTGTACGCAGGCGAGGAAGGCACCGGAAGAACCAAGGTGTTGGTTTTGAACGAAAGTTCAATGGCAATGGAGTTGAGTGGGAAGAAGATCAATACCCCAAGACGAAGTTTGTTCCTCAATAAGAGAAGTATGATCCTACTTCCTTCAAGGGAACACAAGCTCAAGATGATCTTCCACCACAAGACCACAAGCAAAAAGGCAAGGACAAGCTTCAAGAGGAGATTGATGCATTTGAAGAAGCTCCAAAGGCCTTGGTCAAGTGGGTTCCCAAGACTAGATCAAGCTCTACTTCATCAAGTACAACTACAACTCCAAGGATTCCCATCAAGATGATGTGGATCCCGAAGAAGAAGAACTAGAGAGTTCTTGAGGGTGACTCCGTCAACATATTCCACTCATATCATTTTGGCAATAACAAGTGCAATCAACTTCCACATCTTGCACTAGTTCAAGGAGTCACAAACCCTCTTGTTGGTAAGACAAGGGACAAGGTAACCTAATGCTTTCATAGACATCATCTTGTGTGTGCATCACTCTATGTCTACAGATATCCTTGTTTGTTCCTTGTGGGACTAACCCGTGTAGGTACTGCAAGTGCAACTCACTCCAAAGGATTGCTCCAAATGATCTACATCAACATTGAGCACCCACATCTTCAACACCTACATGAAGTCATCATCGACAAAACCCAAGGTTAGTTCATCCCTCTAAGGGGGGATCTCACATCTAGGGGGAGCTTAACTCTAAGAATTGAGTCAAAGCAACTCTAATGGTGTGAAAACATCAATGCATTATGTAAAAGTGGTAACCCCACTTGAGCCTAAACGATGAGTATGACCTATGATCAAATGTTCTCATTTGACTCCTAAGTCAATATACTCATATATATATGACCTAGTCATCGCAAATTGTTTGATAGATGCTAGAATTGGTTGTGTGTGCTTTGCCACATATTTCATTTGCCATTTTATTGTGTGAGCATGTTGGTTGCATATTTCACTCATTCGAGGGCATCCACTTGTTGCTTTGATTGATTGGTTTCTTTTTCTTTTGCCAAGTGGATGGACAAGAATGCCTAAGAACCTTCTCTAGCTATCTATGCTTTTCTTGTCTCAAACTTTATTCATGCTACATCACAAAATTTGATCAAGTCAGATTCGAACCACTCTATGTGAGGAGCACTCGGAGTCCCCGATTCGTCATAGACTTAAACTTCAAAAACTTCTTTGTGCGTTTCGGTCTGACCGATTCTTCCATTTTGGTCATACCGAGATCACTAAGTAGATCTAGGTTTTCAATCTCGGTGCAACCGATTTGAACTTTTCGGTCACACCGAGTTGCTGTAACTGTCAACAGTTATGCATCTGGGTGCCACCGAGTTGTTCCACTCGGTCACACCGACAAGGTCGGGCTATATATACCCACGGGCAAAAATTTGGAAACTTTCTCCGAACTCTTTCGCCTGCGCGTAGCTCGCTCTGCCTCCAGGGTCTCCGGATCGTCCTCCTCGTCACCAGCCGCCTCCTGTCGTTGGTCTCCGCCGCTGTCAACGGAAATCATCCCCGTCGTTGCCGCCGTAGCGAGTTCATCGCCAAACTAGGGTATGGACTCGATCACTGTGCTATCCCCGTCCTATTCCTAGCACATTGTGTTCATCATGAATCTTGCCACGATTGAAACTATTCTATCCAGTCAAAACACTCCATAGATTAGAGGTGAATTGAAAATTTAGGGTTAGGTTTCCGCCGAAACCATCTCGGACCCACCGAGTTGTAGAACTCGGTTCCACCGATTCGGCTAAGGCCATTGCACAAGTGATTCTCGGTCTGACCGAGAATTGCAAATCGGTGTGACCGAGTTCAGGACTTTTTGAAATCCTAGCAGTCTCGGTGCCACCGAACTATAACTCGGTCGGACCGAGTTCACTAGTTTAGGTTCCAAAAGCTGCTTCGGTATCACCGAGTTTGCAAATCGGTTGATCCGAAATGCTTTCTGTGGAAAACTAAAACTAAGTTTTTGACTCATTCTTTTGCAAAAACCTCTGTATTTTGTGATGCTCATCCACTCTATCTCATCTATATCTATTCACAGGGTCTGCAGTCAGTGTTTGCAACATGTCTGATCAAAGTGACAGCCAGAACAAGGAAGAGGAGCAAATTCAGATGAGTGAGGGCACTAGTCCCTCTAGCACCTCTGATGATGGTAGAAGGAGCACCCCAAGTAACTTACCCAAAGCTGCCACCAGGGCCAGAAAGAAGAAAACCTCAGAATCTGAGGATAAAGACTATGTGGCAGTTGAGGATGAGGCCACTTCCAAGAAGAAAGTGCTCAAAAAGGAGTATGGCTCAGCTGCATCCACTAAGCCAGGAGTGCAGAAGAAGGCATCTGCAAGAAGGATTCCACTTCCAAACCCAGGAAGGTTGCCACTTGAGAAACCATGAAGTTTACTATTGAGTCAGAAGATGAAGCTGCTGGTCAAGACAAAAAGAAAAAGAGAGTCAGAACCACTACTGCCAAAGTTCTTGGCAATCCCTCTATGAGGAGAGACTCTGAGGAAGAAGAAGAAGAGGTTGTTGCACCAGCACCCAAGGCTCAGAAGCTTATGGGTGATGCTATTAGGTCAGGGGCTGCATCATCAAAGCCCAAAGAAGCACCCAAAGCTGCCTCCAAGCCCAAGACTGCACCAAAGAGGAATACCAGAAACATATCTGCTGCTAAGAAGAACAAGGCCCCAGTGCCTGAAACTGTTGCTGAAGAGGAAGATGATGAAGAGCATGTCTTGAGAAAGTTGAAGCCAAAGATTCCAGATCATAATGATGCTCATCCCGTGGCTGAGGACATGAAGCTGAGAAAGGATGCAGGCCTCAGACAGTGGAGGTTGTCTGATCCTTATGCAATCAGGAGAAGGACTATTGTTGACTACATGTTCCATACTAAGGAACAACAGGATTTCTATGAGACAGTGTTGCTGGACAAGAAGCCTATAGTGTGTGACATGAGGTGGGTGGACTGTACCTACATGAAGGAGAATGAGGAACACTATCCTGGTCTGTATGACAGTTTTAGTGCTTGTGTAGTTGCAGACTTTGTTGGGCAGAAGCTCACAAAGTGGAATGATGAGCTCATAATGCAATTCTACTCCACATCACACTTCTATCCAGATGGCAGGATAGTATGGATGTCTGAAGGTACTAGTACCAATCAACTATTGAAGAATGGGAAATCTGATCAACGCACCTAAGGAGAAAGAAGATGACTTGGATGTCTATGCCAAGAAGAAGATGGATCACAACACTATGGCACATATGTACAAGGAGATCCCAGATGCTGCAATTGAGACACATAAGTTTGGATCTGTACATTATCTTCTGTCAGGACTGCCAACCATCAACTGGATCCTCAGGCATACTCTCTTGCCCAAGTCAGGTGACCACAACATGATCAGAGGCCATGCAATAAACTTGCTACACTTATTTGATGTGCCACAGAAGTTCAAGGTCATGAGCCTCATAGTTGAGACTATCAAGAGGATAGCAACTGACCAGAAGAGAAGCTGTGGGTATGCCCCATAGATCCAGGAGCTGATTAACTCCAAGATGGGAACAGGCACATACTTGTTGGACAAGGATCACATTGCTATCTATCCAGATTTTGAGGACAACCAAGTGGTTATGGATGAAGATGAACCATCTTCTGTGCATGCTCAAGCAAAGAAGGAGAAGGCAAGGACAGAGAAGGCTACCAAGATGCCAACAATGGAAGAGGCATCTTAGTACTTTTTGAAGAGCAAACAAGATCAACTAGGCTACTTGATTGCATCCGCTCTGAGGATTGAGAAGGGGCTGACCACCTTGACTCAAAACCAGGAGATCCTGAAGAGGATCATGGAGCAAAAGTTCTATGACTTGGATGTGAAGGTAACTAAGATCCAGTCTGTTATTGAGCAGCTTCAGGATGATATGCAGGAGAGGAAGGGCAAGACAACCACTGATGCATTTGCCAGAGTGCCTAGAGCTCAGAGATCAGTTGCAGTGCCAGTGACAGACACCAGAGCCACTTCATCTGCACCAGCTACAGCTCCTACAGCTCCAGTGCAACCAGCTCCAGCACCTACACCTCCAGCTCCATCCACATCTACTGAAGTCTTCGTCCAAGGAGCCATCTCTACACCACCACCTGAAGATCAAGCCTGAGAGTCGATCTAGTGCTATGCATTTTCTATGAACTTTTTGGTAACTTGTTGCCAAAGGGGGAGAAAAATGTATAGATCATAGGCTTCGAGAGAGAGTGTTGCTTTTTATTCTCTCTTGCTTTGGTGGTTGAACTTCATTTGCTTGTTTGAGATACTTTATGTCTGTGCGATACTTGGATGATCATGTGTTTGATCATATGCTACATTTATGCTTGTTGGATGACATTATCCTTTTATCTCTATATGATCATTCACTTTGCTTGGTGATGAGTGCATGTATTCAATCATTATCATTTTGAGCGCTCCACCAAGATGCATGTGACATGGAAGAGTAACCCATGAGCCTAACTCTTTTTGCATTTGCAGTCCAAAGCAAATCTTAAACTATGCACAAATTTAGGGGGAGCTCTTGCTTATCACATACTTCTCAAAGCGACAATGTTTTTCACTCTTATTATCACTTGTCGAAGCTTTGATCTATATGTTGTCATCAATTACCAAAAAGGGGGAGATTGAAAGTGCAACTATCCCTAGGTGGTTTTGGTAATTCCTAACAACATATAGCTCATTGAGCTAACATCATTCCAAGATGAACATTTCAGGAAAAGCTCAATGAATGGCATGGCATGGATGAGAAAAGTGGATCCCTCAAAATGCTAAGGATAAAAGGATTGGCTCAAGCTCAAAAGCTCAAGACTCTACATTTTATATTTTAGTGATCCAAGATCACATTGAGTCTATAGGAAAAGCCAATACTATCAAGGAGGGATGAGGTGTTGCTTAATGAGTTTCTTGCTCCATAGTGTTTAGTGATATGCTCCAAAACCCTCAACTACTTTCTCACATCCATATATGACCTAAACCAAAAGTCAAACTTGGCCCTACCGATTTTTTCTATCCGGCGCCACCGAGTTCAGATGTCATAGCCACTGCCACAAACCCTAGGCAAATCGGTCTCACTGATAGGGATCTCGGTCTCACCGAGATGGTATTGTAATTTCTCTGTTTCCCTTCGTAACGTTTTGGTACCACCGAGATGAGCGACCAGTCCCACCGAGATTGCAATGTAAACTCCCTGTTTCCTTTTCGTAACATTTCGGTCCCACTGAAGTGAGCGAACCGGTCCCACTGAGTTTACCTGATCAACTCTCTGGTTAGCTTATTACCAAAATCGGTCTCACCGAGATTACGTTATGCCCTAACCCTAACCATATATATCGGTCCTACCAAGTTGCATGTCGGTCCCACTGAAAATCCTAACGGTCACTAGATTTGCTGAATCGGTCTGAAGCAAGAATATCCGAGATTGAAGATGCACTACAGCTGTTGGATGGACATCCAACGGCCACTGCTGCTAGAATCATGTCTTTACTATAAGTTGACAAAGCCTTCCGCACGCCTTAGTAGGCCCAGAAGCCTTCCGTACGCGTCACTGACTATAATTATCAAAAAAATAGTGGGCCCACAAGTGAGCATCACATTTGTGGCAGAGAATATATAGCCCATTTGCGATTTGTAATAATGTACAACCCATTTTTGAATTCTAATGGAATTTACTACAAGTCTACATCCCATTTACAGTTTGATAAAATTACAACCCATTTTCTAACTAGGACAAGGATTAACAATTTCAACCAACCGCTCAAAACGGAATTCAACCAAAAATCCCACATTTGACGGGATACGAAATATTTTTATCCCGAAATTTCGAGTCAGGTTAAATATAATTTCAAAATGAATTTGTATTAGGTAAAAATCTAACAAAATATTGCACGCGCAATAAGTAATGAAATTAAAATTTTCAAATTCAAAAACTAATATTTTTGAAACTAATTACCTGTTTGGTGCGTTTTTGTATATTTACAACCCAGTTTTTATAATTACATCCCATTTATTATTTCTTAAAACCCATTTCCTTGTTAGGCCTAATGCAGCCCTCATAGTAAAGATTTACAGCCCAGCGCGGAGGAGAATTACAAGTTGACCTGGGTTGGGTATTCTGCAAAAAGTATAGCCGGGCTAGACATTTTCACCTTGAAAAATTAATATGTGGGTTGGATATTTGGTCTACATAAAATAATAGCCTGGGATAGACGGGCCATATTCCGCCCAGTTGATACCATGCTCCTCTAAACAACAACAAAAACATCGCTCAAGAAAAACTCCAATTACACCTCAAAAAACAAATACTGCTCGAGCTGCTGGGTCCCAGCTATCGGCTGCTCCTTGTGCAATTATCTTGTTTATTGACTATAGAGGTTGACAATGGTGTGGGACCGTGATGTCAGCAAACCAGGAGGAAGCAAATAAAATTATAGTTGTACATAATGAGGAACTTGCGTACATACGGCTATGGCCCTGGTGGGTCCCTACTGTCATCCTCTCCAAGTAAAGTCATCACCTCATTCCTCATGTTCGTTGATCATGTTGACAACGCTCGGCGCCACAGTGATACGTCTCCAACCTATCTATAATTTATGAAGTATTCATGCTGTTATATTATCATTCTTGGATGTTTTACAATCATTTTATAGCAACTTTATATCATTTTTTGGGACTAACCTATTGACCCAGTGCCCAGTGCTAGTTGCTGTTTTTTGCTTGTTTTTTACATCGCAGGAAATCAATATCAAACGGAGTCCAAACACCACAAAACTTTTTGTGGATTTTTTATGGACCAGAAGACATCCAATGGGACAGAGCAGTACCTGGGGGGTGCCTCGAGGGGGGCACAACCCACAAGGGCGCGCCTGGTCCCCCAGGCGCGCCCCCGTGGGTTGTGCCCACCTCGGTGGCCTGTCGCACCCCCTCTTCACCCTATAAATCGTCAAATATTCCAAAAACCCTCGCGGAGAGACTAGATCAGAAGTTCGGCCGCTGCAAGCCTCTATAGCCATGAAAAGCCAATCTAGACCCCGTTCTGGCACCCTGCCGGAGGGGGAAATCATCTTCGATTGCCATCTTCATCATCCTGGCGGCCACCATGATGAGGAGGGAGTAGTCCATCCTCGGGGTTGAGGGTTTGTACTAGTAGATATGTGTTTAATCTCTCTCTCTCTCTCTCTCTCTCGTGTTATTGAGATGTCACAATCTTGATGTATCGCGGGCTTTGTTAATATAGTCAGATCATATGGTGTTTTCCCCTCTATCTTGTGATGAATTGAGTTTTCCCTTTGACATTTCGTTTTATCGGATTGAATACTTTTGTGGATTTGAGAACACTTGATGTATGTCTTGCTATGAATACCCGTGGTGACAATGGGGTATCTTATTGATTCACTTGATATATGTTTTGGCACTCAACTCGCGGATTCTCAAGGTGACATTGGGATAATCTATGCATAGGGGTTGATGCAAGTTCTTGTCTTTATTTCTCCGGTAGAGATCTTGGGGCACTCCTTGAGGTTCTTTGTGTTGCATTGAGTATTATGAATCTGAATTTGGTTTGGTGTTATTTTCGTATGAACTCTTGGATAGATCGATCGGAAAGAATAGCTTTGAGGTGGTTTCGTACCCTACAAACAATGTCTTCTTATGTTCTTTGTTAGATAAGAACTTTGGAGTGATTCTTCATCGCACATGAGGGATGGTTATATGATCCAGTTATATTAGCGTTGTTGAGAGATGGCACTAGCGAAAGTATGGGCCCTAGGCCTCATTTTCAAGCATTGCAATACTGTTTGTGCTCCGTTTTATCAATCACTACCTTGCTGTTTTTTATTGGTCCTTTTACAAAAATCAATATTTACTATCATTACTACACTTGTATCACCATCTCTTCGCCGAACTAGTGCACCTATACCGATTACCATTGTATTTGGTGTGTTGGCACTCGTACGCCTCGGTGCTATACAAACGGGTTTTAACCCCTTTCCACGATGGCATTTGGAACCGTCGCCAAATGAGTGTGGACGATATGGGGTCCTTCCCACACGGCCCAGAAACCGTCGGGGATATGGAGCAATGATCCAGAGGCATTGCAAAATGTAATAGTCAGCGATGTAGCGCACACTAAATTCTTACGCACGTGTGGTATCGGTGATTAAATGTTTCTAATGATGTAGTGAAACCAAACGGTGTGTCATAATGAACCGTTGGGGAAACAATATGTAAGGCACACGGGCCAACATATGAACTGTGTGCCATATGTTCCCCATCGCCCACGAGTTTTCTGTGGAACCCGTCTGCCATGCAAGACTCCATCACACACGTTTCCTAATAATTACTATCTGCGATAATGTTATATCACAAATGATCCAGGAGCCCCTTCGCACACATATAAGTGCTGCTGACCATTTGTGATTTGTTGTGTATCTCCGACGGTTGTGGCAAGAGTGACATGTGCTTTTAGTTTGGGATCCCACAAGTTTCCTAAAAAATTTACGACGGGATTGTATTTTACATTGGTCATGGTTTCCCCCGAGCTCTCGTCTGCGATAACGCAATATCGCAAACGGTTCCGGCGACCCTACGCACACGTAGTAGCGCTGCAAATCGTTTGTGATCTATTGTGTATCACCGACGGTTCCACTACGATTGACATATACTTTCCGATGGATCACACACACTCATTTATTTGAACCGCGTGCGGAGCAATTGCCAGGTTAAAACAAAACTATCCCATTTTGAATCGGCATGCAAAAAGCAAATTCACCACAATATTCAATTGAAAAACTAAACAAAAATATCCCATTTTGAATCAGCACATAAAAATCAAATTCGCCACAATATTCAATTCAACAAATAAACAAAAATATCCCATTTTGAATCGGCACGAAAAAAGCAAATTCACCACAATATTCAATTGAACAAATAGTGTCCACAGTAAGAACATTCATCAGATTTTGCAAACATTGCAATTTAACATATGGTAGCTAAATTCCAATGATTTGTCCACACATATATGCATTACATAATTAATCACAGTGTACGAAATACGAAGACCTCATCAGATGGAAAACAATGGATCCATGCGTATATGTTTAACGGCTAACTCTTACTCAATGTTTCTGTAGAACGCATGCTGAAATCTTCATTATCACCAGTGGGATTGACGTAGTGATTCAGGAAGAAGTCATTGATAAATCTCCGAACCATCAACAATTCACCAACCGGGAGCGATTCAGGGGTCCTCGGTTCTAAGATGAGCTGCAGTATTTTTAAGATCAGAATGTGCCATATGAGTGGAGTATATTAATTATTATAGACTTACTGGTACTAATTCGCGAGGATCGTCACAACCACTGTTCAAGAAATCTTCCGATTCACCGATTAATCTTCCAATTTATCGCTAATCGGGGGGTGACCGATAAGATTATGCCTTATATTTGTCTTTTATCTTTTGGACCGATTTATCATTCTAACAAGTGATTTATCGGGAATCTATCAATAAATTAGACCTATTCATAGCTCGATGTTTGCAAAAACTATGTTTATTTATGTTTTGTGGACATTGCTACGAAATATGTACTATTGTCCTATTTTGTTTGCCATTATACGAGGATTCAAACGCTAGAAATCAAGGTAACACTTCTGTCAAATATTGTTTTGGTGTTGAATATAGCGTATTTTAGTGTTGGGAACCTGATATTTGCAAAAAAATATCGGATTAATAGTCGACCGATAAAATCGATTAATCGGCCGATTTCTGATTAATCTCTAATCTCTAGCTGACCAAAACGATAACGATAAGTGGTATCCTCAACATTGGTCACAACTATCAACAGATTTGCAGATGGAGATCATGTGTCTGCAAACATAATATCCACAAAGGTTGGTCCTTGCTTCTTGCTGAGGACACTTGAATTTCTTGTACAGAATTAGTCATGTATTTTTCCTGTTAGGAACAACCTAACCGGTGTTAGATGTATTATTTTTTCTTTGGACAAAATAGAAAGAGGTTTATTTAGAAGCTTGAACATTTGACTAGCATAAGAAAAGGTATTTGCAGACTATTGGTAAATTTTCCGACAATAACAGATTTCGGTGTGTTACCGGAGAAACGATCTCGTGCTGTAGAGGTAGTTCCCTCTTGAACAGGATCCCTGGTTTAGTTTTCCACAATGCAAGCACACTGCAAATGAAGATGAATTTTGACAACATCAATTATTGAACCAAATATGAATGCAAATTAATTTCAACATCATAGAATTCAATACCAATCCATGAATTGCTAAAGATGCGTCAGATCCTGAGCGTTTGTTGACTCTCTGAGAGAATCGATGTAGTAAACTGTGTTCTTGTTTGGAACAATGAATACCAATATCCAGTGATTGCTACATATTAAGAAAGCCATGAACTTATGAATTATGTCGAAATCTGAAAGACAATCAGTGTATGCATGGTTGTTTACTTGACTTACCGTTCATGGTATGGCTAGAGAAATGATTCTACATGGGACGTGTTTTCGAAAGACGGACGAGCGTGTTAACGGCCCAATACCGTAGGTCCTTACCGAGTAATGTTGTGCCATTTGGTAATGCAGGATCTATGAAATTAACACTCGCCCTTTTTCTTCTCTGCGCATTCAATCCCCTGAGAGGAATAAAATGCAGTTGGTTGTTTATCATTTACAACCTTGTATGGAGAAGTTGATCAGAGTTTGTTAAGTACTTACAAAATCAGGCATCTAACAAGAGTGGCACCATTCTCATTGAAGTTGAAGAAGAGATGTAAGTCCTTGAAACTCACATTGATGGAACCAGCATCGTGTTGGAAATGATCTCTGTTCTAGTGGACTAGCAAACCATGATGACTATAGCGACCATGATCCAAATTGATCGAAGTCTCTGTGCTTAAGTGTCATCCCTGGATCGGTATGCTGACACACACAGTACTCGAGAAATTATAACAGAGTTCAATCACACACTTATTACATCGTGTCCTTGTAAAGAGTATCTATTACACAAATAATATGGCTGAAGGCCATCTAAGCAAAAATAACTGTGGAAGCTTCGAAGGTAAAAGGGTCCATCAAACTCCAACGGCATAGCTGAGTGCATGACAATGACCTAGCGCACTTTATTCTTCGTCGGTAAAGTTTGCAACATGAGACGTTGCAGCTGTGTAGGTTAGCACATGGAATATGCTGTCAGAGTTACACTGTAGAGCAAATCAATGCAAGAAACTATATCTACATGCATATTTGGCTGGTGGAGGCTCTAAGTTTAATTTTTGCATAAAGCTAATTTTTCCCTACAACAAAGGAATAAATTTTATTTACTACAAAGTTTATACCAATGATTGAGAAGGTTCCTCCAACTCAAATCCCAAAATTAACCAAGTATCATCATTAAACCCAATACATTAATTAAAGAGTGATGAGATCAACATAAATATCCACTTCTAGATACTCAAATTGTCCATAACTGGGGACACGGCTAACCATGATTAGTTTATACACTCTGCAGAGGTTGCGCACTTCTCTCCACAAGACTCGATCGCATCCATGATTGGAAGATGGAGACATAGTCGTTCTGAAGCATTAACTCTCTACTCTGGGTAGACCAGTGCACCTACTTTCCCCTACATCTGCTAGTCCACCTCTTGAAGAGCTCGCACAACTTACTCAACTATGCCAGAGCCCATAATGGCTTGTGGCTGCACAGGGAAGTTTCTAGGCATGAAATATCATATGATCCCTTGGATCCTGGGTGGTGCACCAAGGGAAAATCACATGGGTACTCCGGGATTCCCATGGGCAAGCACTGGTTTGTCCAGGTGCCCCAACCAATCCACCCAGATGTGTATTAAAGTTGCCACCTTAATGTTGTCCAAAAATT
Source organism: Triticum aestivum (assembly GCF_018294505.1). Lineage (NCBI taxonomy): Eukaryota > Viridiplantae > Streptophyta > Magnoliopsida > Poales > Poaceae > Triticum > Triticum aestivum. Next base: position 457,118,152 of record NC_057807.1, on the reverse strand, counting down.
ATTATCTCTCACAACTTCCATGAATATCACGATCCAATCCCCGTCTACGAGCATGGCTAAGCCATATAAGAGCATAACATATATTCCTAGGGTGATCAAAGGTAATAGGTTCCTACCTCAAGTACTACAACCAAACCACATGTTTCCAATCCCACTCATGCAAATCTTTGAGGGATAAAACTAATGCATAGTAAAAACTGGGTATTAAAAGGTATGATCAAAGTGTAACTTGCCTTGCAGACAATCGGAAAACTCTAGAGATTCGTAGTAACAAGCTTCGCACTTTGGAAAATCTAGCATAGACAAACAATAGCATACATAAGCACTCAAGCAAATGATGCAAAGAGAAATCAAGAAAAGATCCAAAGAAAACTCAAAAACAAGCAAATAACAAAACTAAACTTAAAAAATATAACAACATTATATTTATGTGGATTAGATCTTAACAGTAGGTACAAGTGATTAACGATTTGCAAAAAGAATCAACTCAAAAGGAGCTACGACACTCAGGATACGAACAAAACAAGATCAAATTCAAATCTGAACTAAACTCAAATTTTAAATTATCAAAAACATGTTCAAGTTGGTTTACTGGATATATGAGATCTCTCTGAAGATTTTGGCATTGGTTCCATCGAATTTGGACAAACAAGCAAAAAGTTACGAGGGTTTAAAGATCAGGGGCTACACTGCAAAGAAAAATATTCATGGATGGGTCCCTGGCCGGAAACTAAAATAAAAAGAAAAATCTATAGAACGAACGTTGTCTACAGAACCTAAACTAACGAATCCGTTCATTATAGAAACTAAATGAACGAATGTTTGCTAAATAAACGAAACTAAATAAATAAACCGGATCTAAAGAAAAACCAAAAAAACCGGATCGGACCGGCAGTTTTACCGGTTCAGATCGGTTCGACGGCGGCGGCGGCAAAGTCGACGGTGGCAGTGGCAGCGGCTTGCGGGCGAGGGCGACGGCGGGGAAGTGCGGGGCTGGCGGCGGCGACGACATCGGCTTGCGGCGGCGCGGCTAGGCGACGGCGGCGGAAGAAAGTGCGGCGGCGGCGTCGGCTTGAGGTGAGAGGAGGGGGGCGGGGCTCCTGCTATTTAAGGAGGGGTTGGGGTGGCTTCGGCTTGGGGGAGGGGGCAGCGAGGTGGTGGCGGACTCGGAGCCCGGGGTGGGCTCTGGCGATGGCAGCAAGCGGGACTCCGTCCCAGGGTCGGCACGGGACGCGGGAGGAGCTGGGCCGCGGCCTGCCGGCTAGCTGGGCTGGCCCAGTTTGTTGGTAACTTTTTTTTAAAACAAATTTTTCACAGAGATAAAACTAGCTAAAAATATATAAATAAAATCCTAAGAACACCAGAAAAATTCACGTAATAATACGGCCTTATTAGTGACCTAGTGAACATTTTTCTGGGCATAAATGCCTAAACTAAAAATAAACATTATAGTACTAATTACTCGGCTAACTAATAAATAAACTAGCGAATAAAATCCAATAAACTCTCCAAAAAATTCAAAATTCAATTTCCAATATTTCTTTACTAATTTTGAAAAAGTCATTTTATCTTCTCTCTTTATTTAAAAACTAGCAAAAGAGCCCGTGCGTTGCAATGGGAGAGAAAACATAACACATACTCTTAACTCAACAACCATCACTCAAGAGCACAATAGGTCCATCTTCTTTATTTTTGCGAGGCATCATATTTGTGTTGTCGCTTATCCTCCTTCTCACCCTCGCCGGTGATGGCCTCGGTGTTCACACAAAACAACAAAAAACATGTGTGGAATATGGTTAATCCTAAGGCGTCTCTCTCTCCCTCTCTACTCCCTCTCCCTCTCTCTCACTCACTCTCTCTCTCTCTCTCTCTCTCTCTCTCTCTCGCTTTCTCTCACTCTCGCGATGAGAAATCTGTTGTTTTCCCTTGCGACATTTTTCATAGGTATTCACGTGTAGTAATCAATGTTTTCTTTTCCGTATATGGTTATAGTGGAGTGTTTATTTGCAATCCGGATCGCCGCCGGCATGAAAAAACCGAATCTTGCGCTATAAATTATAAGTTTGCTTCCATAACAATATTTTAGAAATATTTAACGGGTAAAATTATCATCATATTTAGATTCCACACATTTTTCTAATAAAATTTCATATATAATATGTTCAAATCAAAGTTACGGTTTAAAAGATATAGATAATTTAGAAAATCATTTAGTTTGACTCAAATATATTCTAAAATAATATTTAACGATACTTAAAAGGTAAAAATAATATCATATTCATATTCTACATATTTTTCTAATCAAATTTCATATATAACATATTCAAATCGGAGTTACAGTTTAAAAGATATGGATGATTTTAAAAAGCATTTGTTTGACTTAAATATGATCCGCGGGTGAATTACCTAAAACATCAAGGGGGTTTTCGAAAAATTAAAATAACGGTTCGGGTGTGACTTAAATCCGGACGGCGGGTTGATATCAAGGAAAGACAGGGACTTTTGTGTAAAATACGAAAATAACGATTCGTTTTAACTTAAAACAGAACTGCGGGTTGAATTCTTTGAAATAAAGGGACTTTTCTGAAAAATGTCATGACGGACGAAAGAAACCCAATTTGCTTTATTATTAGGTAAAGATAATTGGAAAAGAATTTTGAGAAACAATTGATCCAATTACCAAATTTTGATAAATCAAAATTGGATATTTGTGAAACCTCCAACTCTCTCAATTTGGTCCTTGAGTTGCTTAAGGCCTCTTGGATCAAAATGCAACTAAAACAACGCAACAAAGTGCATAAATCATGGATGCATGTGAATGATCTATGAATAACATCCAAATTGAAAATTGGGATGTTACAAAACTACCCCCTTAATATGAATCTCGCCCTCGAGATTCGGGTTGGTCAGCATAAGGGGTGGGTGGTCCTTGTGGAGGTCTTCTTCGCGCTCCCAGGCAGCTTCCTCCTCGGTATGGTGGCTCCATTGAACTTTGCAAAACTTGATGACTCTGCTGCGAGTAACTCGGCTGGAAAACTCGAGAATCTTAATGGGTTTCTCTTCATAGGTCAGATTACTATCCAACTGAATCGCTTCAAGTGGCACTGTATCTCTCAGAGGAATGTCAGCTATCTCTGCATGGCACTTCTTCAACTGGGAAACGTGAAACACATCATGAACTCCTGACAAACCTTCGGCTAATTCCAACTTGTAGGCAACTTCTCCCATACGTTCCAAAACTCTGTATGGTCCCACAAATCGTGGTGCTAGTTTTCCTTTTGACTCCAAATTGCTTAACTCCTTGAAGTGGGGATACACGAAGATATGCTCTGTCTCCGACTTCATAGGCTACCTCCTTGCGTTTACTATCGGCATAACTCTTTTGCCTGGACTGGGCTATCTTGAGTCTATCATGAATCAACTTAACCTTCTCCTCAGAATCTCTGATTAAGTATGGCCCGAACAACTGTCAATATCCAACTTCATCCCACGACAGTGGTGTCCTGCACCTCCTTCCGAACAAAGCTTTGAAAGGGGCCATCTTCAAACTGGCTTCATAACTATTATTATGGGAGAACTCTACATAGGGTAAATTATCGTCCCAACTAGATCCATAATCTAGCGCACAATCTCTCAACATGTCCTCCAGAATCTGATTGACTCTCTCAGTCTGTCCATCTGTCTGCGGGTGAAAGGCTATACTAAACTCTAGCCTGGTACCCAAAGTTTCGTGCAACTGATGCAATTTTTTTGAAGTAAACTGTATTTCTCTATATGATATGATGGTCCTCGGAACTCAACGCAGACATACGATCCTGGTCATGTATTTCTTCGCCAACTTAGCGCTCGTATAAGTTGTCTTCACAGGGATGAAATGGGCTACCTTGGTCAAGCGATCAACTACAACCTACATAAAATCATATCCTGAACGAGTCTGGATAATCTGGTGATGAAATCCATGCCAAGTTTATCCCACTTCCATTCGAGTATCGACAAAGGCTGAAGTAACCCTGCTAGTTTCTGATGATCTGCCTTAACTCTCTGACATACGTCACATACTGCTACATACTCTGCAATATCCTTCTTCATTCCTGTCCACCAAAAACTTGCCTTCAAATCCAGATACATCTTGGTGTTGCCTGGGTGAATCGAGTAAGGTGAATCATGAGCCTCCTGAAGAATTAACTTTCTGATCTCAGGGTCATTAGGCACATAGATACGATCATCAAACCATAAAGTTTCGTGCTCATCCTCACGAAATCCTTTTGCCTTTCCTTTACTCATCCTTTCCTTTATCTCTGCAATCTCCTTGTCTGTCTTCTGGGCTTCTCGGATCTTACCCAGCAAAGTGGACTGAATTTTCAGTGCCGCAACATAACCCCTCGGAACTATCTCCAAGCGAAGTTCTCGAAGGTCGTCGGCTAACTCCTGGGGTAATCCTCAGTCATGAGCGTGTTAACATAACTCTTGCGGCTCAACACGTCTGCCAACATTGGCCTTTGCTGGATGATAATGCAATCTCATGTCATAATCCTTTATGAGCTCCAACCATGTCCTCTGCCTGAGGTTCAACTTCTTCTGCGTGAAGATGTACTTTAAACTCTTATGATCTGTGTAAACATCAGAACGGTTACCAATAAGAAAGTGTCTCCATGTCTTGAGTGCATGCACTGCGGCTGCTAACTCCAAATCATGCGTAGCATAATTCAACTCATGAGGTTGAAGCTGTCATGAGGCATATGAAACAACTTCTCCTTCTTGCATAAAAACACCTCCAAGTCCCTGATGAGAAGCGTCGCAATAATCATGGAAATCCTTGCGTATGTTCAGGAGAATCAGCACTGGGGCTGTGACCAAACATTTCTTCAACACTTGAAAATTGGCCTCGCAATCATCGGTCCATTTAAACTTGGTGTCTTTTTTCAGTAACTCCATCATGGGCTTCGCGATCTTGGAAAAATTCTCAATAAACCTCAAATAATAACCTGCGAGTCCAAGAAAACTTCGGATCTCTCCAACTAAGGTGGGTGCCAACCACTTAGTGACAAATGCAACCTTGGTAGGGTCTACTCTATTCGTTCTCCTGATATAACATGTCCGAGAAATCCAACTTCCTTCAACCAAAACTCACATTTGCTGAACTTGGCATACAACTGATGTTCCTTGAGCTTCTCGAGAACCAAGCGCAAATGTTCCTTGTGTTCTTCTTCATTCTTCGAGTAGACCAATATGTCATCAATGAAAACTATGACGAACTTGTCCAAGAACTCCATTTACACCATGTTCATCATACTCATGAAATAGGCAGGGGCATTAGTCAAACCAAATGACATAACCGTATACTCATATAGCCCATACCTCGTGGTAAAAGCTGTCTTAGGTATATCCTGCTCCCAGATCTTCAGCTGGTGATAACCTGACCGAAGATCGATCTTGGAGAAAACCTTAGCTCCCTGCAGCTGGTCAAACAAATCATTGATCATCGGCAAAGGGTATTTGTTCTTGATCTTCACCTCATTCAGCGCATGATAATCAACAACCATCCTCAAAGATCCATCCTTCTTCTCAACTAGAAGCACTGGGGTTCCCCAAGGTGACGAGCTTGGTCGAATATAACCTTTCTCCAATAACTCCTTAATCTGCTTCTTAATTTCCTCCAGATCATTTGCGGGCATCTGGTACGGTCTCTTGGATATTGGTTCGGTGCCTGGCAACAACTCGATCAAAAACTCAATATCTTGATCTGGTCGCATGCTTGGTAACTCCTCCGGAAATACATCGGGATAATCCTTCACAACTGGTACTTCCTCCTGAACAACTCCCGAAAGGGAATTCACCCGAGTCCTCCTCGGTGCGTGCCTAGACACATACTTGATCCTTTTTCCCTCTGGGGTTGTGAGAAGAACAGACTTGCTGGCACAATCTATGTTTCCCTCAAATTTGGATAGCCAATCTATGCCTAGGATCACGTCCAATCCTTGTGACTCCAGGACAATAAGGTCGGTGGGGAAAACATATCTACCTATGGTTATTGGCAACTGATAACATCCCCAACTAGCCATATACTCTGCTGCCGGGGAACTCACTAACATAGGTGACTTTAGGGCTATGGTTGGCAACTTAAACTTGTCCACAAATCCCCTTGATATGAATGAATGAGATGCACCAGGGTCAAAAAGAACAAGGGTTGTAAATGCATTAATCAAAAACTTACCGACGACTGCATCGGGCTGCTCCTCAATCTCCTCCACACTGACGTGGTTCACCTGACCTCTGGTGAAAGGGTTGGGCTTCTTTCTAGAACTTCTGTTCCATTCTTTGCTTCAGAACATTCAGTGGAGTAGTGTGCGGTCTTCCCGCACTTGAAACAAGTAATGTGACTCAGATCCTTCTTGGCGGGTGTCACGGGGTTGGAACGGCTCTGACTGTTGCTTCCTCCATTCCCATTACCATTCTTAGGGCCACTATGGTTGTGTGAACTTCTTCCATTGTGCGAATGTCCTCCATGGTTATGCCCTCCATGGTTATGATGAGTATGTCCTCCTGAGTACCGGGAATAGCGAGGCTTCTCCTGAGCTCCAGAATTATACTTCCCCTGTCCATACTTCCTCTTGCGATTATCTATCTACTGTTGCTCGCCTTCAATCATGAGGGCCCTGTCTACCAGATCCTGATAGTTGTTGAAGGTTGCCACCATCAACTGCATACTTAGCTCATCATTGAGTCCCTCAAGAAACTTCTCCTGCTTTGTGGCATCTGTGGCCACATCATCTGGGGCATAGCATGCTAGTTTGCTGAACTCATCCACATACTGTCCCACTGTACGACTCCCTTGGCGTAAGTTTTTTTTACCTTGAAGACTGCAGGGCTTGCCCCCCACAACATTTTATTAATAAAAAGAGCACTAGTACAAGGATTCCTCAAGATGAGGAAAAGAAAGAAACAAGAAAAGGAAACCACAGGAAGCTAAAGAAAACTATACAAAGGAAGAGGGGAGGATACTATACCTAATAATTACAACATTACACACAGAAAACCTCCTCAAGGAGGTAGGAAATCAATCCACTTAAGCAAGGCATCTCTATATTTCCTTTTGATTCTATGGGAAAGTAGTGATAGATCATGAATGAAGTCATTCCTCCAAGCCCTGAAAGAAGGTCGAATGTTCCTGAAAGCTCTGTCATTTCTGACTTTCCAAATATTCCACCAAGCAATGAAGACCACTTCCCCAAAGAAAGGTTTGTTGAAATCCTTTCTGGCATGCCAAGCAATTTCAACCATGTCATCACAATCCTTCCAAACAATTTGCAGATAATTCCACACACGAATACTGAAATTGCACTGGAAAAAAAGGTGGTTTCTGTCCTCAAGTGTCCCAATTGGACAGAGTACACATTCAGGCCCATCATTAATCTTCCAGTGCCTTCGTTGGATCATGTCCTTGGTGTGAACCCTGTCCATTATGACTAATCAGGCAAACATTTTGATCGACATGGTGCAGCAGCTCTTCCAGACCCACCCAGAATGGGATTCTCTACCATTGGCTGATAAGCGAAGTCATAAAACTACTTTGCGGTATATTCAGACTTTTTACCATGCCTCCACCCCCAAGAATCATGGAAGTAACTACTCTGAATTTATCCATTAATTTGCAGACATCTCTCCACCAAAAAGATCCACACATTGTAGTATCATGTGGGACCCTTTGGAAATAGTAAGAATCCCAAACCAAATGAACCCATGGCACATCCATCTTATTATAGAATTTATTGAGATGCTTAATAAGAAGAGATTCATTTTGAAAACCAATGTTTAAGATTCCAAGACCACCCTTGGATTTGGGTCTGCAAACAAGTGGCCAAGCAGCCAGGGAGTGGCCCCTCTCCTGACCATATTTCCTCCATAAACACTGCCTCTGAATCCTTTCCAACTGCTTCAGAATACCCCGAGGAATTGACAAACTTCAAAGGAAGAAGATAGGCAAGGAAGAAATCATAGAGTTCACCAATTGTAATCTGCTCCCTTGAGGCAAAAACCAAGAACTAGCTGTCAGTCTTCTCTCCATGCAATCCACCAGGGGAAGAAGGTCCACAATTTTGGGTCTGGTAGTCCCCACTAGCAGGCCCAAATATGTGAAAGGCATTGTTCCTAAATTACAGCCAAAAAAGCAGCTAGATCTATAGCATCAGGATCATTCACATTAATAGGATACATGGAAGATTTATGAAAGTTGATCAGGAGACCAGTTGCCTTTGAGAAAGAATAGAGCACTAATTTCAGTGTCTCCAATTGACACCTTTCAGCATATAAAAATAGCAGTGTATGATCAGCACAATGAACAAGAGGGAAATCAGGATCATGGGTTGGCAATGTCCTACTTAAAAAAACCCAGCTGCAGTTGATCATTAATCAGTGTCTACAAAAGATCAGCAACAATAACAAAGAGAAAAGGAGAAATAGGTTCTCCTTGCTTTACTCCACACTTGCATGTAAAATGGTTGCCAGGAACACCATTAAGCAGAACAGAGGAAGTTCCATAGGACAACAACTGTTTAATCCATGTGATCCATGTATTATCAAAACCTTTTGCGACAAGAATCCTTAGATTTGCCTCATGATGGATAGAATCAAAAGGTTTTTCAAAATCTAACTTAAGCAGAAGGATGGGTTTTTAGACTGATTACACTGATGAATATACTCGAAAGTCCAAGCAAGACAATCCTGGATTGTTTTTGATTTTATGAAACCATACTGATTCTTATGCACACATTTGGTGATCTCCTCTTGAAATTTGTTAGCAACAAGCTTTGTGAGAAATTTTAGACCTACACTAGTGAGTGATATAGGCCTAAAATCTCCCACACTCTCTGGAGTCTGTTTCTTTGGGATTAGAGTAATGAAGGCATCATTGAGGTTCTCTAACTGAGCATTTCTAGCTTGAAATTCATGAACCAGCCTAATGAAATCAGCAGAGATAATGTGCCAACACTTTTTTTAGAAAAAGACCATTGAAACCAGCAGGTCGATCCAGGAGCCTTATCAATGGGCATTTCCTTAATAACCTGTTCAATTTCCTTCAGATCAAAAGGTTTGGTGAGCACTTCCAAGCCTTGGACTCTTGGGATTAAAGACAGAATATCCTCCTCTAAAGTTATGGGCAAAACAGTATCCATTCTGCTTTTGAAGGAAATTAAGAACTCCTTGGCCATTTCCTCATGATCAGAAGTGACAGAGCCATCAGACAACAACAGGCTAGCAATAGAATTCTTTCTATATCTCTCAGTTGCCATGGCCTGAAAAAACATGGAATTTTCCTCTCCCACTTAGATATATCTGAGGATACATCTCTTCCTCGAGTATAAATATTGCATGTGCAGAAGGTGCTCATGGTGCAGTTTAGTAATTTTCCTGAAATTGCCCTCAGGTCTGGAGAGAGGTCTCATGTCCTCAAGATTATCGAACCAGAGAATCACCCCATTGCATTTCTCAATTAATCCTTTTATATGGGTTAAACCTTTTTGCCATTCTTTTAACGCAAACTGTAAAGCCTTTCATTTTTCAACAATAATTTCTGAAATATGGGCCTTGTGAGATGGACGAGCCCAAACCTCCTGCACACAATCCATAAAACCTGGCTGATGAACCCAACAATTTTCAAACCTAAAAATATGTGCCTTTGGTATAGATGTACTGATTGTAATTAAACGTGGCACATGATGAGGCGCAGTTTCCGCAAGAGGAGTCACTTGTGTCATAGGGTATAAGCAGATCCAACTAGCAGAGGTAAAAACCCAGTCCAGTTGTTCCAGAAGAGGCATGTCCTGCATGTTAGACCAACTAAATCTTCTTCTTTTTAAAGGAAGTTCCAACAATCCTAGGTGGCCAATGATTTCATTGAAAATAAACATATCGTTGATATCACCACCAGGGAGATTCCTATTGTCAAGGGACCGAATAAAGTTGAAATCCCCCATCAACATCGATTTCTGATCCAGGTCAATTTCCAAATTATAGATCCATCTAACAAACTCATCCCTTAGTTCACCTTGACAAGGGCCATAAATGTTCACTAGAAACCATTGCTCATTATTATGAACTGAGGTGAACTACATAACAAGAGCATAGGGTTTAACTTCCGAACAACTGTCGATCTCCAACTTCATCCCACGACAGTGGTGTCCTGCACCTCCTTCCGTACAAAGCTTTGAAAGGGGCCATCTTCAAACTGGCTTCATAACTATTTTTATAGGAGAACTCTGCATAGGTGTAAGTGCATCTAGTGCCCCTTAGTGATTTTGGTGTATTGAAGACTTATAGGTTAAGGGACTGATGCGTTTGTGAGTGTACACAGGTCTATAAGTCTATGAGGAGTTTGATATTTACAGAGAAATTCGACCCCTAAAAATGAAGTTCTTCAGCTGAAGACTTGGATATTCTGAAGACTTTCTGAAGACTTTGAAAGTGAAGAAATTGGTGTGGCCCTGAAGACTTGGCAATCATTCGAGGAACATGAAGCATGAATACTTTTGTTTTCGTAGTTTCATTTTCTCTTTCTTGAGTCATAGGAAACACCGTACTGTTAAAGGGGGTCGAGGAAATACTAAGGAAAAATTTCCATGTGATGCTCAACTCAAAATCCTACACCTACCAATCCCTTCGAGTGAAGCCATTGGAAATCTCATACAGTTCAGTCATATTCTTCAGTGATAGAGACGAAGTTCTTCTGGTCTCTGAGAAATTTGTTCTGACTGAGGAGTTAGGAATTTGCCAGTGCGAATTGCCTACACAATGAGGAACATGATAGCCCTGAGGAATTTGATAGTCAAAATTCTGACCGTTGATGTGCTATGCGCCAGCTGTTCCAAAATATCTACCCACCTAACAGTCATATCAGACAAGGGCATTTATGTCTTATCATGTCAGGCTACTCCCTAGGCTATAAATAGCCGCCTCCTTCAACCACTAGCTGGTTGGCTGCTCCGAGAGAAACTGACACTTGTTAATTGAGAGCATCCCATCCTCCGAGGTTGAGCGAAAATCACCAAGTGAGGAAAACCCAAACCCAACACCTACAACCCAAAGTGATTGAGCATCACTGAAGAGATTGATCTTGTGTGGATTCGACGCTTGTTACCTTTGAAGACTGTACTTCTTCCAGACGATTAGGCGTCAAGGTCTAGAGCATCCAAGAGGAATTGTGGATCGCTGAGTGACCGAGTTTCTGAAGGTTTGGAAGTCACCTGTAGACTTACCACGAGTGATTGGGCGAGGTCTATGTGACCTTAGCTCAAGGAGAATACGGTGAGGACTGCATGTCCGAGACTGGGTGTCCTCAAGTTTAAATACTCAGCCGCTCCAACCAGATGTACAACTGAGACAACAGTTGGAACCGGTCTACCAAATCATTGTCTTCACTGAGCTTACTGGTTCTATCCCTCAACTCCTTCATTTCCTCATGTCTGTTGTTGTGTGCCTGTTCTTATCTGTTTGAAGACTTTGACTGAATACTTTCTCAATTTCCTCAGTTCAATTTCTTTAGTCTGTCCGTCTTCTTTCTTGTGTTATCCTATGTTTACGCTTTCTGTACTCTGTGCTTGTCTTCATTTCATCATGATGACTATGCTTGTGTTCTTTTATGTTTACTTCTGAGTACTTATTCCGCTGCAAGTAGTTCTTCACTTAGGAATTTCCTCACCAGCAAATTCCTCAGTGAAGAATTCATGAAAATCGCCTATTCACCCTCCCCCCTCTAGTCGATCTAACGCACTTTCAATTGGTATCAGAGCAAGGTACTCCCTTGTTCTGTGTGATTTTGGTTTAACTGCCTAGAGTTTTAGTTATGTCAACTACAGGATTGAGGAACGTATCCTGCCCCATCTTTGACGGTCATGAGTATCCTCGGTGGAAGGCCATGATGAAGAAGCGACTCATGGCTATGGACAGCGAACTGTGGACCGTCACTGAGATTGGTCTTACCGATCTATGCAAGATGGCGGAGGCTGATGACATTCGCAAGTACACCCTACTCAACCTCACAACGAAGGATGTCATCTGCTCCTGTCTGTCCCAAAATCAGTTCAGGAACGTCATGCACCTCAATCACGTGAAGCTAATCTGGGACCGGCTCTCTGAGGTCTAGGAAGGTCATTGTACTCGTCATGATCCTTGGTTTGTGGATTACAAGGATTCTCTCAAGGAGATGACTCTCGCACCTGAATCGTCATCCTCTTCACCGTGCCTTATGGCAGAGGGTGCCAAGGTAACTGAATGCTACCTTTCCGAGTCTAGTGATGATGAATCAGGTGATGAATTTGGCCCCAGCTATGTCAAACTTGCTTCCCTTGCCACTAAACAACAAAGAGCTTTGGAAAAAGTTCAATACATGCTAAATAAGAGCGATGATATGTTGGGTGAAGAAATGGATCAGTCAAAAGCATTGGCTGAGACTCTTCAGAGACTTCAGTCCAAGTTTGACACCCTTCAAGATCATCATAACACTCTCTTATCTGATACGAGAAGCTTTCTTCAGAATCTCTTCAAAGAAAGCAAGATTTTGAAAAGCTAAGAGTGGATTATGAAGATCTTCAGAAGGAGCGTGATTCATTACTTGCTCAACAGATCAGCACTACTCAGGAAGAATTTGTTCCTCCATGTCTGAAGTGCATTGAACATGAAACTGCTAATTCTTCTCCTGAATGTTCAAATGCTTCTAATGCTGCAAATTCTTAATCTGTCTCTGCTATCACTAATTCCTCATCTGAGGACAATGCAAGTATCACTGATGATGCAGGGCTGAAGGAAGTGTACATGACAGGCATGTACAAAAGCCTCAAAGGGCATCAGACTCTTTGTGATCTGCTCAAAAAGCAGATCCTCAATAGAAACCCTAGGAAAGAGGGTATTGCCTTTGAGAGGAAACTCAATGCTGATGGAACATATTCGAAGCCTGAGCAGTACCCCAAAACCTCATGGGTTGCTGCAAAGGGACCTCCAGTTGATCCATCCAACTTATCTGGCTTTACATGTGACTCCAACTATAAACTGTTCAAAAATCAGAATGGTGAAGTATTTGCTAGATATGTTGGCACTAACTGCAGGAACGGTTCCCCTATGAAGAAAATCTGGGTTCCCAAAAGTTGCCTTGAAAGTCTTCAGGTGAATGTCCTCATGACACCACCTGTGAAGAATAGGAACTCCAGATCAAATTCTTCATATGAACCAAATTCTTCATATGGATCCAAGTCCTCATACGGACCAAATTCCTCACATGGATCAAATTCCTCAAAAGGATCAAAGTCCTCATATGATCATCATCGTGCTAACCCCTCTGTTTCGCAGGGTAGAGCTAAGGGCTATGAATATGAGCATTACTCTTCAAATCATTATGTTCATAAGTCCTCGAAGAATTTCTCTGCTTATTCATATGCTTACCCTAACCCCTCTTATGTGAAACGAAGTGGACTGGCGTCTATGCCACCTTTCTCATATGGTGCTGGCAGAGTGATGAATTCTTTGCCACCCCTTCAGATGTGGGTGGTGAAGAAAAAGAACTAATCTCTTATGCAGGGTCAGGTCTCCAGACGTGCTCAAAACGTCTGAAGAATTTGCTGGAGACCTGAACAATGCCTAATAGGACGCAGGCTAATCATGATGAAATGAACTTTCATTTCACACGTCCTCATACTGTTTATCTGTTCAAATTGCTCGAAGAAATTGATCTGATGATATTGATGTCATATTCTTCACTAATGAAGTATATGAGTTCGTAAGTTGCACTAATTCATCTGCAAGATGAACAACCCAAAGCCAATGAGTGGGTCCTCGATAGTGGATGTACAAATCACATGACAGGTGACAAGAATCTATTGATGGATGCTCCTTTATCACCGTCACATCTGAAGCATATGATCCTCGCTGACAAAGGCAAAAGTCAGGTGTTTGGTCTAGGTAAGGTTGCGATCTCTAAGGACATACACATGGACAAAGTCATGCTTGTCGGGTCCTTAGGATACAACCTCATGTCTGTCTTAGTGCTTTGTGATCTTGATATGGTTGTTGTCTTTGGCAAGTATCGTTGTGTTGTGATCATGGAAGCTGACAATTCCAAAGTCTTCGAAGGCTTTAGGAGAGGAGACTTGTACATTGTTGATTTCTCTACAGGACCACAACCGGATGTATGCTTACTTGCAAAAGCTTCAGAAGACTGGCTATGGCATCGACGACTTGGTCATGCTGGCATGAGGAATCTACACATGCTCGCGAAGAAGAAGCATGTCATTGGCATTGAGAATGTCAAATTCCTCAAGGATCACTTATGCGGAGCCTGTGAAGCTGGAAAGATGACAAAGGCCAAGCATCCAGCAAAGACTATCATGACTACCACTCGACCATTTGAATTGCTTCACATGGATCTCTTTGGTCCTAATCATTATTCTGTTGTTACAAATGATGCATCTCTATATGGCTTTGTTATTGTTGATGATTATTCTCGTTACACATGGGTACACATTGTCACTTACAAACATGAGGTGCAGGAAGTCTTCAAACGATTTTCCTCGAGGGCTTCAACCAACTTTGGTGTGAAGATCAAGCACATCAGGAGTGACAATGGGACTGAGTTCAAGAATTCTGGTCTTGATGACTATCTTGATGAACTTGGTATTACTCATGAGTTATCTGCTCCTTACACTCCTTAACAGAATGGCGTTGTGGAGCGCAAAACAGAACTCTTGTTGAGATGGCTTGCATTATGCTTGATGAATACAAGACGCCTCGTCGTTTCTGGAGTGAGGCAATTGATACTGCGTGCCACATCATCAACAGAGTATATCTTCACAAATTCTTCAAGAAGACTGCCTATGAACTCCTCACTGACAAGAAACCCAATGTGAGTTACTTCAAAGTCTTTGGTGCTAAATGTTGGATTAGAGATCCTCATCACACATCTAAATTTGCACCGAAAGCACATGAGGGCTTCTTGCTTGGTTACGGAAAGGACTCACACACCTACAAAGTCTTCAACAACGTTCTTCACAAGGTTGTTGAAACTGTAGATGTGCGGTTCGATGAAACTAATGGCACGCAAAGAGAGCACCTACCTTCTGTGATAGATGAACCAGCACTTGAGGATTCTATCAAGTTCAAAGCCACTGAGGATGTCATTCCCACTGAAGAATCTGCTGAAGAATTCATTCCAGAACGTGATGAACGTCGAGCTGGCGCACCTCAAGAAAATGGTGCTGAGGAAAATGCTCCTGAAGAAATTGCAGATCAAATTCCTCGAAGACAACTGGCTCATCCTCGTATTGCAAACGAAGTGCAAATCGAGAAGATCATCGATGACATTGAAGCACCAGGTCCTCTCACACGCTCAAAAGCTTCACATTTGTCTAACTTTTGTGGGCACTTTGCTTTTTCTCTATCACAGAGCCCACTAAGGTAGATGAAGCATTTCTGGAGCCTGAGTGGATTCAAGCTATGCAAGAAGAATTACATCAGTTCGAGCTCAACAACGTCTGGGAACTGGTCAAACGTCCAGATCCTCGCAAGCACACATTATTGGCACAAAGTGGATCTACCGCAACAAGCAAGATGAAAATGGCCTTGTGGTGAGGAATAAGGCACGACTTGTAGCTCAAGGCTACACACAGGTTGAAGGAATTGACTTCGATGAAACTTTTGCACTTGTTGCTAGACTTGAGGCTATTCGCATATTACTTGCTTATGCTAACCATCATGATATTATCTTACAACAAATGGATGTGAAAAGTGCATTCCTCAATGGTAAGCTTGAGGAAGAAGTATATGTTGCTCAACCCCAGGTTTTGAAGATCCAAAGAATCCTGACAAAGTCTTCAAGCTCAACAAGGCCCTGTATGGCCTCAAGCAAGCCCCTCGGGCGTGGTATGATACTTTGAAGGAATTCCTCATGAAGAAAGGCTTCAAACCCGGTTCACTCGACCCAACTCTTTTCACTAAGTCTTATGATGATGAATTGTTTGTGTGCCAAATATATGTTGATGATATCATTTTTGGCTGTACTGACCAACGATATAGTGATGAATTTGCCTATATGATGAGTGAAGAATATCAAATGTCTATGATGGGAGAATTGAAATTCTTTTTAGGTCTTCAAATTCGTCAACAGCGCAATGGGATATTCATATCTCAGGAGAAATACCTCAAGGACGTATTGAGGAAATTCGGCATGCAAGATTGCAAAGGGGTCAAAATTCCAATGCCCACAAATGGCCATCTGTGCACTGATGAAAATGGTCAAGACTTCGATCAAAAGGTATACCGCTCCATGATTGGCTCTTTATTGTACCTATGTGCATCTAGGCCGGATATTATGCTTAGTGTTTGCATGTGTGCCCGATTTCAAGCTACACCGAAGGAATCACACCATAAGGCTGTGAAGCATATTCTTCGATACTTAGCTCACACACCAACACTTGGATTATGGTATCCCAAGGGCTCCTCTTTTGATCTCATTGGATATTCAGACTCTGACTATGCTAGCGATCGCGTGGACCGCAAGTCAACATCAGGCACATGTCATTTCGTCGGACGATCTTTGGTCTGTTGGTCCTCGAAGAAACAGAACTGCATATCACTCTCCACTGTAGAAGCTGAGTACATTGCTGCTGGATCGTGCTGTGCTCAACTACTATGGATGAATCAAACACTCAAGGACTATGGCATCAACGTGAAGAATGTGCCTCTCTACTGTGACAATGAGAGTGCTATCAAGATTGCTCATAACCCAGTTCAGCACTCGGAGAACAAGCACATCCAGATTCGTCATCATTTTCTTCGTGATCATGTGTTGAAGGGCAACATCTCCATCGACCACGTCAGCACTGAAGATCAACTGGCTGATATCTTCACTAAGCCCTTGGATGAGAAGAGATTTAGCAAGTTGCAGTGTGAGCTAAATATCCTAGAATCTTTGAATGTTCTCTGAAATGGACACACATCCTAACACTTATGCTGACTTGATGACTTAGATGCGCAACACACAAAGTAACGTGTTTCTTCAATCAATGAAGACTAACCCTCTAAGTGTGAAGAAATTAATGAAGAAATTGATTCTCAGAGCCCTACGACAATTGTACATGGTGTCTGAAATGAGCTTTCTTATACGGTGGGTTAGGCCACCACCCAAAGTTGAAAATCTTCAATTTGAGTTTTTCTTCGTTTTTGAAATTCCTCAGTTTTTCAAATTCTTCAACTTTGCATTGTCTTCACTCTTTGCGGTGTTGTTCTTCACTTGAATTATGGTGTATATATATATATATATATATATATATATATATATATATATATGTATGTATGTATGTATATATGAGTTTTATGTGTCCTCTACAGCATTCACTTATTGCTAATTCTTCAAGTTGATTTCATCTGCAAAGTGAATGTGATCAGACCCTTCCCCCTCGTTCTAATTGAAACTCGTTCAAAATCTTCAATGTGTCGTTGACAGCTGAAGAAATTGCGAACGGAATTTTTAAACTTATCTTATCTAAATTTTCGGCTTTGCAGCTCAAACCGTTCCACTTCTCATGACAATACTTAGCTATTCAACTATGATCCTACATGATCGCCACCTCTCAGTACATGGGTGACACATGTCAAGCGGATGAGAAGGGCCAGGGGCACGTTCGTCCGATTTCCTCGGGCGTACAGTTATTCACCCCCTCTATAAATACCCCTACCTCTTCCTCACTTCACTTTCACCTCGCTCTCTCTCACTCCCGCTCGAGCTTCCCGAAACCCTAGCGCTGCCTCTACTTCATCATCGCCGGTGAGGAAGAGCTTCACTGCATCGACCTCGTTGTCGTCGTACTCGCGCCGGTTGCGGATTTCTTCACTCCGTCGCCGCCGTAGCCGTCTTCCTCTGCTGAGTTAGGGCGTGGAAGATCTGACTTGATGAACTTCACATCTACTCTTCCCAGTTCGTTGAGTTCTTCACTTCGAGTAATTAAAAGTTACTTTTACTGCCCTCTTTGATTCTCAAGTTTTCTTGAAAATCTTCAAAAGTGTTTATTCTTCAAATCTTCACACACATGAACACCTCACATGTTAACGGTTCTTGATTCGTTTCTCTAAGAAATGATTTTCTTCAAGATTCCTCAGTTGTTTGGATTTTCCATCTATACAACTCTGGAACCTAAGACAAAGAACACTTAGTGAAAAACCTTCTGAGAACGCATATGATCTCTCCAAATTCCTCGCAACTATACTCTGTTCACAGGTACAAATGTCCGCTGCTGAATGACTAGGTTCTCATCAACTTAACTCTTTTGCAGCATTCCTCGAAGAAAAGTTGCACACCTCTTCAGAAATTTCAGTTGTTCATATTCCTCAGCTGAAGAAAATGGCTGATAAGAAGCCACGGAAGGGAGGAAAGAGGCCTGAGGTCAATACTGCGTTTGAAATCCATGAGGACATTTATGCTGGATACTGCACTCCTGATGAGGCCAAGTTTGGCAAGGAGGACAAGAATCAGTGCAAGGTGCACATACAACGGATAGAGAGGAGATGGGCACGAGAATGGAGGGAGTATAGGTATGTTACTCCCAAGTATATGAAGAAATTTGCGCTCAACCCTCCATGCTCAAGACCTCCATTGGCACCAGGCTAAGAGGCAGATCCCACCAGCCTCAAGCGCGGTGAGGACTATGCTGATGAATGGGCAAAGCGCCAGGCCAAACTGGCCAAGCAAGCAGTGAAGAAATTCAATACAGACTCTGCTGCTGCCTCTGCTGAGGCCTCTACTAGTCAGCCAAAGAAGGCAATGCATAAGAAGCATGCGCATAAGTCAAGCGCTTTTCCTTTAATGCCCTCACGGCCAAGCTCCTCTGCAATGCCCTCAAGGGCAGATTCTTCAAGGCCCTCACGGCAAATTCCTCATACTGCTCCTTCAAAGTCCTCAGCTCCTCCGTCAAAGTCTTCAGCTGCTCCGACCAAATTCTCGGCACCTGTGCATCTCGCCACGTGCCAAAGGACCCAAGGCATCTCAATTGCCTCAGGAGCATCTGCAAGTTCCTCAGCTGGCCCCTCTCTGCTAAAGAAAAAGGCCACTGCTAGACAAGGACTTCGACCAAGTCCTCACAAGAAGCAGGTCGCCTTCCAAGTGCCCTCTGATGATGAAGAACTTGCCAAAATCATCAGAGACAGGCAAGCCAGGGCCGCTAGAGCCAAAGGCAGCAATGTGCCACTGATGTTGGATCAAAGTTGATCCTCGATTACATTGACCAATGGCACAAGGACCCCAACACGCCTTTGCCGGAGATGAACCTCACTCCTGGTCAGAGTCATGTTTTGACTGCCTTCATTGAGGAAGAAAAGTGGAAATTTGAACAAGGCAAAAGTTTGAAGAAAGCGTAGTACAAGAAATAGCGCTACCTCAAGGACAATGTCCTCACTCTCACCCCTGATCAGCTCATTGCTTTGCAAGCTGAAATCAAGCAATTGAGTGATGAATTCGATCGCTACTATGCTGATTGGAAGGGCGCCAAGGTGAGGTTCGTCAATCTGACGAAGAAATTCACTTCAAGTGTTACTCCTCCTGTGCACATTGAAGTTACTCAGGCAGAAGCATCTGCTCAGCCTACTGAAGAACATGCCAGCACCGCTGATGACAATCAGGCTGCTGAAGAAACTGAGAGTGCCAGGGCTGATGACTCCATTCCAGCCGCTGAAGATATTGCCAGGGCATCCACTAGTGGTGCGCCTGAAGAAAGTGAACAAGTAAGGGCAACTGCATCAGTTGCGCCTGAGGAAAATGAACCAAAATCCTCTGCACCCTCCTGTGCCTACACCAACTCTGATCCTTCCATCTGCATCAGATGCAAAGAAGACCAAGGCTATAGAGCGTGCAGCTGTGAAGAAAAGGAAGGCATCAACTTCATCAAATTCTTCAGCTCCGAAGAAGATGAAGCCACTGACTAGCTCAATTGACAACCCAATTGATGCCATTCCAATCTCCTCCATGCCATCAAAGGACCTTGTTCCTTTTGGTGAAGATTATGTGATTCCCAATGAATCTGATGAAGAAACTCCTTCTGCTGCTTCGACAGAGCAGTTGGATGAAGAAATTGAAGTGGATGAAATCCCTTCAACCCCAGTCATTTCCTCACCTATGCCTCAGTTCACTGCTGAAGAGGCAGGTGTTAAAGAAATAGAATATGAGGATGTGGACATTGGCTGTACCACTCCCGTGCTCAATGATGAATTTTGGGACAGTCAGCACCCCAACTCTTCAATGTTCACTCCACTCCAAGCAATTCCTTAGTCCCCTGTTGCTACTGAAGTGCAAATGGGATCTGAAGAACCTCATGCAACCCCAAGTGTTCGTGAAGAAATTCCAGCCACTAGTGCTGAAGAAAATGTCAATGAGGAAATGAAGAACCAGGCTGAAGCTGCAGAAGAGCCTGAAATTCCTCAGCCTGAGGAACCTGCGATTGCGATTCCTGAGGTGGTGCTGCAACTGACTGACACTCCTCAGCCCAAGCCAAAGGATCCCTTCTCCAAGAAGCAAAAATTCAAGGCTGATGATTTCTTCGGCGAGCACGTGTTCTTCACTGAATTCAAACCCTATGACAATGCTCGTCTTAGAAGGAAGCATTTCTGGACTGCCAGCCAGGCCAACTTCTATTCATCAATGCTTTTCAACAAGGACAAATTCTTCGATCACGAGTGTATTCCTCATGTGGACATGGAAACAATGTCATGCTTCTCTCAAGTCCTCAGCATGTTTCATGATGCAGGCTTGCTCAACTTCTGCTCTGACATAGTTGATTGGAATGAAGAGCTCATTCTTTAGTTCTACGCAACTCTGCATATCACTGGTGATGCTGCTGACGTCAACTCATGGGTGTTGGACTGGATGACTGAAAACACTCATTACAAGGCACCAGCCTCTGAATTGCTTCGTGCTTTGCAAATCAGTCCTCCACCTGACGGTGCTCATTGTCTGTATGATCAGCCTAAACTCACTGCTCACTATATGCAAGTGCTCATGAAGCCGCTGAAGCCTGGTCAAGCCCTAAGGACCAAATTCCTTGTGAAGGAATTGCTCTATGTGCCAAGAACCATCTACCGCATTCTGATGAAGAACATGAATCCTATCAAAGGCCATGACTCATCCAATGAAGAAATTATTGGGATGATGAAGAATATGCTTTTCAACATAATGCATGGCATCCCCATAAACTATCATGATTTCTTCATGAGGACTCTAGCGAATGTTGCACTTTCACCATTTGAGCTAAAGCCTTACGCGCCATGGATCATGAGATTCCTCAGAACAAGGTCTTCACTCAACTACAAGACTGATTTTCAGAATCACCTCAGCTACTTGCCCCCTATTGAAGTCCTCAAGCAGACAATTTCCTCATCTGATGAGAAGGGCAAGTCACCAGCCGTTATCGATGAAAGCATTCGTCCATTGGATGGTCAGTTCCGCAAAGTTGCATCTTACTCCACCAATGATGAGTCTGCCACTCATGATTCTGCTGCCAATGCTACCAAGTAAAGTCCTCAAGCTACTGCTCCTCGTGTGATGACTGACCGTGAACTGCTTATAAGTCTTCACCAGAAGGTGGATCGAAACCACAAGTTGGTTAAGTGTCAGTTTGGCTCTATTCTTCACAACATGACTTCTACACCTAATGCAGTGAAGAAAAACCATTACTACCTCCATGAAGTGTTTGATCGCACCTGGGCTATTCTGTCACATCTATATGGTGAAGAAGATTTGAAGCAAATGGGCTTCAAGGAAGACTTCGACTGGTCTGCTCCTCCACCAAAGAAATACAAGAAGGTCAAGGTTCCTTCCTTGGTGGCCAGCTCATATTCTTCATCACGCGCCACAGACGAGTATGAAGACTTAGACGACACTGCAGCAGGCCCTACAACGACTCAAGACCCTGACAACGCTGGCGCTCCTCCATCATCATGAAAGTCTTTAGGGGCGTTAGTCCTTAGTTTCAACCCGTTTGGTCATTCAATGACAAAGGGGGAGAAATTTGAGTTAGTCTTCAAGCGAGTCTATTCTATATGGGCGTTTTTTTGCTAAGTTAGAACTCTCGTTCTTCTAATGACTTTGCCGGATCGAGTTGTAATCTTAAACTCTATGGTGGCCTGATACTTTTGTTGTGTTCTTCTGCATGCTTATTCCTCATTAATGTCAATGCACGCATGCTGGATTACATCAGTCACCATATTTCATCATGCATTTCAAATTCTTCATATTATATATCAAATGCGTGTATGAATTACAAGATATGGGGGGAGATCTCCATGATTATACTCTTCAAGTGTGTTGATTCAAAAGAAAATTCCTCACTATGCAGATCTACAGGGGGAGTTCTTCTATATCTTGCAATCCAATTCCTCAATATCAGTATTTACACTTCATATGTTTATCCCCGTTGAAAACTTAACCTATATTGTCATCAATCACCAAAAAGGGGGAGATTGTAAGTGCATCTAGCGCCCCATAGTGATTTTGGCGTATTGAAGACTTATAGGTTAAGGGACTGATGAGTTTGTGAGTGTACACAGGTCTATAAATCTATGAGGAGTTTGATATTTACAGAGAAAGTCGACCCCTAAAAATGAAGTTCTTCAACTGAAGACTTTAGATTTATGAAGACTTTGAAAGTGAAGAAATTGGTGTGACCCTGAAGACTTGGCAATCATTCGAGGAACATGAAGCATGAAGACTTTTGTTTTCGTAGTCTCATTTTCTCGTTCTTGAGTCATAGGAAACACCATACTATTAAAGGGGGTCGAGGAAATACTAAGGAAAAATTTCCATGTGATGCTCAACTCAAAATCCTACACCTACCAATCCCTTCGAGTGAAGCCATTGGAAATCTCATACAGTTCAGTCATATTCTTCAGTGAGAGAGATGAAGTTCTTCTAGTCTCTGAGAAATTTGTTCTGACTGAGGAGTTCGGAATTCGCCAGTGCGAATTGCCTACACAGTGAGGAACATGATAGCCCGGATGAATTTGATAGTCAAAATTCCGACTGTTGCTGTGCTATGCGCCAGCTGTTCCAAAATATCTACCCACCTAACGGTCATGTCAGATAAGGGCATTTATGTCTTATCATGTTGGGTTGCTCCCTAGGCTATAAATAGCCGCCCCCTTTCAACCACTAGCTGGTTGGCTGCTCCGAGAGAAACTGACACTTGTCAATTGAGAGCATCCCATCTTCCGGGGACTTTGAGCGAAAATCATCAAGTGAGGAAAACCCAAACCCAACACCTACAAACCCAAAGTGATTGAGCATCACTGAAGAGATTGATCCTGCGTGGATCTGACGCTTGTTACCTTTGAAGACTGTGCTTCTTCCAGACGGTTAGGCATCAAGGTCTAGAGCATCCAAGAGGAATTGTGGATCGCCGAGTGACCGAGTTTGTGAAGGTTTGGAAGTCACCTGAAGACTTACCACGAGTGATTGGGCGAGGTCTGTGTGACCTTACCTCAAGGAGAATACGGTGAGGACTGTGTGTCCGGGACTGGATGTCCTCGAGTTTAAATAATCAGCAGCTCCAACCAGATGTTTAACTGAGACAGCAGTTGGAACTGGTCTACCAAATCATTGTCCTCACCGAGCTTACTGGTTCTATTCCCTCAACTCCTTCATTTCCTCATGTCTGTTGTTGTGTGCCTGTTCTTATTTGTTTGAAGACTTTCACTGAAGACTTTCTCAATTTCCTCAGTTCAATTTCTTCAATCTGTCCGTCTTCTTTCTTGTGTTATCCTATGTTTACGCTTTCTGTACTTTGTGCTTGTCTTCGTTTCATCATGATGACTATGCTTGTGTTCTGTTATGTTTACTTCTGATTACTTATTCCGCTGCAAGTAGTTCTTCACTTAGAATTTCCTCACCAGCAAATTCCTCAGTGAAGAATTCATAAAAATCGCCTATTCACCCCCCCTCTAGTCGATATAAAGCACTTTCAATAGGGTAAACTATTGTCCCAACTAGATCCATAATCTAGCGCACAAGCTCTCAACATGTCCTCCAGAATCTGATTGACTCTCTCGGTCTGTCCATCTGTCTGCGTGTGAAAGGCTGTACTGAACTCTAGCCTGGTACCCAAAGTTTCGTGCAACTGATTCAAAAACTTTGAAGTAAACTATATTCCTCTATCTGATACGATGGTCCTCGGAACTCCATGCAGACATACAATCCTGGTCATGTATATCTTCGCCAACTTAGCACTCATATAAGTTGTCTTCACAGGGATGAAATGGGCTACCTTGGTCAAGCGATCAACTACAACCTAGATAGAATCATATCCTGAACGAGTCCTGGGTAATCCGGTGATGAAATCCATGCCAAGTTTATCCCACTTCCATTCGAGTATCGACAAAGGCTGAAGTAACCCTGCTAGTTTCTGATGCTCTGCCTTAACTCTCTGACATACGTCGCATATTGCTATATACTCTGCAATATCCTTCTTCATTCTTGTCCACCAAAAACTCTCCTTCCAATCCAGATACATCTTGGTGTTGCCTGGGTGAATCGAGTAAGTCGAATCATGAGCCTCCTGAAGAATTAACTTCCTGATCTCAGGGTCATTAGGCACATAGATACGATCCTCAAACCATAAAGTTACGTGCTCATCCTCACAAAATCCTTTAGCCTTTCCTTTACTCATCCTTTCCTTTTTCTCTGCAATCTCCTTGTCCGTCTTCTGGGCTTCTCGGATCTTTCCCACCAAAGTGGACTGAATTTTTAGTGCCGCAACATAACCTCTCGGAACTATCTCCAAGCATAGTTCTCGAAGGTCGTCGGCTAACTCCTGGGGTAATCCTCCGGTCATGAGCGTGTTAACATAACTCTTGCGGCTCAACGCGTCTGCTAACATTGGCCGTTCCTGGATGATAATGCAATCTCATGTCATAATCCTTTATGAGCTCCAACCATGTCCTCTGCCTGTGGTTCAACTCCTTCTGCATGAAGATGTACTTCAAACTCTTATGATATGTGTAAACATCACAACGGTTACCGATAAGAAAGTGTCTCCATGTCTTGAGTGCATGCACTACGTCTGCTAACTCCAAATCATGTGTAGCATAATTCAACTCACAAGGTCGATGCTGTCGTGAGGCATATGAAACAACTTTTCCTTCTTGCATAAGAACACCTCCAAGTCCCTGACGAGAAGCGTCGCAATAAACATGGAAATCCTTGCGTATGTTTAGTAGAATCAGCACTGGGGCTGTGACCAAACATTAATTCAACTCCTGAAAACTGGCCTCACAATCCTCGATCCATTTAAACTTGGTGTCTTTTTTCAGTAACTCCGTCATGGGCTTCGCGATCTTGGAACAATTCTCAATAAATCTCCGATAATAACCTGTGAGTCCAAGAAAACTTCGGATCTCTCCAACTGAGGTGGGTGCCAACCACTCAGTGCCAGATGCAACCTTGGTAGGGTCTACTGCTATTCCTTCTCCTGATATAACATGTCCGAGAAATCCAACTTCCTTTAACCAAAACTCACATTTGCTGAACTTGGCATACAACTGATGTTCCTTGAGCTTCTCGAGAACCAAGCGCAAATGTTCCTTGTGTTCTTCTTCATTCTTCGAGTAGACCAATATGTCATCAATGAAAACTACGATGAACTTGTCCAAGAACTCCATGAACACCATGTTCATCATACTCATGAAATAGGTAGGGGCATTAGTCAAACCAAATGACATAACCGTATACTCATATAGCCCATACCTCGTGGTAAAAGCTGTCTTAGGTATATCCTGCTCCCAGATCTTCAGCTGGTGATAACCTAACCGAAGATCGATCTTGGAGAAAACTTTACCTCCCTGCAACTGGTCAAACAAGTCATTGATCATCGGCAAAGGGTATTTGTTCTTGATCATCACATCATTCAGCGCACGATAATCAACAACCGTCCTCGAAAATCCATCCTTCTTCTCAACTAGAAGCACCGGGGCTCCCCAAGGTGACGAGCTTGGTCGAATATAACCTTTCTCCAATAACTCCTTAATCTGCTTCTTAATTTCCTCCAGATCATTTGCTGGCATCCGGTACGGTCTCCTGGATATTGGTTCGGTGCCTGGAAACAACTCGATCAAAAACTCAATATCTTGATCTGGTGGCATGCCTGGTAGCTCTTCCGAAAATACATCAAGATAATCCTTCACAATTGGTACTTCCTCCTGAACAACTCTCGAAAGTGAATTCACCCGAGTCCTCCTCGGCGCGTGCCTAGACACATACTTGATCCTTTTTCCCTTTGGGGTTGTGAGAAGAATAGACTTGCTAACACAATCGATGTTTCCCTCAAATTTGGATAGCCAATCCATGCCTAGGATCACGTCCAATCCTTGTGACTCCAGGACAATAAGGTCAGTGGGGAAAACATATCTACCTATGGTTATTGGCAACTGATAACATCCCCAACTAGCCATATACTCTGCTCCTGGGGAACTCACTAACATAGGTGACTTAAGGGCTGCGGTTGGCAACTTAAACTTGTCCACAAATCCCCTTGATATGAATGAATGAGATGCACCAGGGTAAAAAAGAACAAGGGCTGTAAATGCATTAATCAAAAACTTACCGACAACTACGTCGGGCTGCTCCTCAATCTCATCCACACTGACGTGGTTCACCTGACCTCTGGTGAAAGGGTTGGGCTTCTTTCCAGAACCTCTATTGCCATTTCCATTCTTTGCTTCGGAACATTCAGTGCGTAGTGTCCGGTCTTCCCGCACTTGAAACAAGTAATGTGACTCAGATCCTTCTTGGCGGGTGTTGTGGGGTTGGAACGGCTCTGACTGTTGCTTCCTCCATTCCCATTACCATTCTTAGGGCCACTATGGTTGTGTGAACTTCCTCCACCGGGTCGTTCCATCTAACATCATGGTCAAATATTTAGCCATTGTTGTGTCACTAACTTCCAGCAACTCCATGGCCATCTCATAACTCTCAATCCACGCCCCAGGCTGTAAATCGGCCGTGTAATTTGGCACCTTTCTAGGTCCCTTGAAGTCCTTGGGCAGACGTACATCGCGCAAAGCCGGCACCAGGCAAGGGACACCGCCGGTTCTAGTGGCTACTCCCGCCTCAACAGATGTCATTGGATACTCCGGGTGATCATTCTCTTGACGTACTTGGTCCTGCACCGGGTTATAGCCCCCGGGCTGGTTACGTCGTTGGGCATTGCTTGACAAAGCTTCCGACTCCATGCGTCTGCTGTAACTCGGGCTCCGGTTCTGGCGACGTGGCGCTACCCAGGGCGGGGGAGTGGAATGAATCATGTCCCGGCTGTAAAAATAGTTCTCCTGCTGAGCCAGGGCCGTCTTAAGGAGCTCCCTGACCCTCCGGGTCTCCACTGCCGTCGGGTCATCACCTTCCATGGGAAGAGCCGCTAAACGCGCTGAAGCTGCGATTAAGTTCTCCATGGGGTTGGAAAAGTGAACCGGCGGAATCGGCACATAACGCGGTGGTGGCATGCTTACGTGAGGCGGTACCATATCCTGAGGCTGAGCCGGTCCACCTGTTCCGGCTGTCATAAGCCAATCTGCCTCTGGCCGGTTACTAGGGCCGGCTCCAGGTGTAGCAAAGAGAACACGGGGATCGTAATTCGGAGGCAAACGACACTGTGTTTTCTGATGTCTCCTCCGCATTACCTCATTGGATGCGTTCAAGCTCATCGTGAGCTGGTAAGCTTCTGACTGCAAGCGCTGCACTCGGGCGTTGAGAGCCGCCCACTCCGCAGCTAGTCTAGTATCCTCAGCTGCCAAAGTCTCCTTGGCCTGGGCTATCTCCTCACGCACTTGAGCTACCGCTGCGTCATGCTCATCCTTATCTACAGGGATAACCGTGGCGGTTAACATGGCCGTAAGTTTGTCCATGAGATCCATCAGCACCTGAGCCGGTGGGCGCACGGGGCCGCCTGCCCCGGCTGCTCCTGATCCGGACGTGATCGCTGCTGCTGCTGTAGAGTTTGAGCCGGGCTGAGTTCCAGCCATGAAGATTCCGGCCCATCTTGGCAGCTCATCGAGGTCCGGAATACTGATGCCATCGGAACAGCCTCTGAGCGCGCCGTCTTGTACCTGATACAACGAATCTGTTGAGCCGGCGGATGAGTCACCGTCTGAAAGGACGTCCATCTCACCCCCATCTTCAGATATAGAAAGTTCTTCTCTGTGGACGCAGCCCACGAAGGCACGCCTCATGACCGGCTGAGTCCAAGTCTTCCTCGCACGCTGAGCCGTCTCGACGCGGTCGGTGCAGTTGTCCGGCTCAGGGCTCGGCTCACCGATCCGGCCGATGAATACGTGGATTCCGCCGAAGGGGACCCGATACCCGTACTCAATTGAGCCGGCTTCGGGGCCCCAGCCTTCGTCGTCGATGTAGATCTTGCCGCGACGACTCTTGGTCATCCGGCCCACTACGTACCCCTTGAGCCCTTCGAAGTTGCCCTTCAAGAACTCAAATCCACCGTGCGCTGGCCCCACAATGGGCGCCAACTGTCGTGGAATAGTCACGTTAGATGTCCTCGTGAAAGGACTTACTTGTGGAGCCATCGCAACTAGGAAGCTTGAAGGGGTTAAATTGGGACAAGGGACACGAGAGAGTTTATACTAGTTTGGCCCCTTACGGTGAAGGTAAGGCCTACGTCTAGTTGGGTTGGTATTGATGTTTCGATAACCAGGGAGCGAGACACGCTATGCTCGGTTCTCGAGGAGTTGTTTCTTGCCCTAAGTTGCCAGCAGGTCATCCCCTTATATACACGGGTTGACGCCCACCGGCTTACAAAGTCCCGGCTGGCTTATAAACAGAGTCCGGCTCGGTAACCAGTTAAATCTACCTTACGTTACAAGTCATGCCATTATGGCGGTTTAATACAATGGGCTTAAGCCGCCCATGGGCCTTAAGCTCCTTATTGAACCGCCATCTTCATGCTTGGTCTTGGGCTTCCTCTGATGAGTACTCTTTGCGTAACCCGGCCCCTCATGGCGGCTTACACAAATAGTCATATCCCCAAAAAAATTCTATCGGCGTTCTGGGAACGGGGGTCCCCAGACTTGCCTCCCTGCGGCCTCTGGCGTGGCTCGGAGGAGGCCCAGCACAGCCCATCTTCATCAACGCAAGCTCAAGACCCTTGCGAGGGGCCAAGCCTCGCGGGGCGGACGGCTAGGAGCTTCCTCAGGCACGGCCTCGTTAGGCTGGCTCATGAGGAGGCGGAGAGTTCAATGCAGGGTACCTCGTGAGGTGCCCATGACGCAAGCCATGACGACCAAGGGCGCCAGTCGGGTGCCAGCCCGCGAAGTGTCCTCCTTTCCTCTTTGGTGGAAAGGGAGCAAGCGCAGGCGAGAGCATCAAGCAAAGGCATCCTTTTTGGTGCAACAAGACCAAGACCATCCCAACGGCCAGAAGGAAGTCGTTGTGGAGCCCAAGCCGGCGTCATCACCAGAGCCTTTGACAGGCGAGGACCAACTTTAGTCAGGATAAGTGTACCCGCTGTTCCCCTTCAAAATGGCCAATTGTTGGCGCCCTTCCCGCTCAATATTTGGGAAGAGGCCCAGGGCCTTTGCCTATAAATAGGACTAGCCACCCCAAGGTAGAGGAAGAGGAGACATCGAGAGAACAAGGATAGGAAGAGACACACACACACACACACACACACACACACACACACACACACAGAGAGAGAGAGAGAGAGAGAGAGAGAGAGAGGCGATTGAACTCCCCCTTGCGGTTCATCGCGCTAGCCAAGAACAGACCCTCGCGAGGCTGTTCTCCCTTTGTATTGTTCCTCATCAGCCCAGGAGGCAATCCACCACACCACACACTGGAGTAGGGTATTACACCACAATGGTGGCCTGAACCAGTATAAATCTTGTGTCTCTTATGCTGTTCAGTTTGGTAGTTTAGGTGCTAGCGATTCGGCGAGGAACGAGCCAGTAGAGGGTTGAATCTCCGCGCGCACCCCAGTGTTCGAACCTCAAGGGTCTGCCGGAACCCGAAATCCGACATTTGGCGTGCCAGGTAGGGGTGTGCCAGAATCTGCCTTCCGTCGTCTCATTCTTCCCCGACCACCACATCCATGTCTGACGCTCGTCGGGCTCGCGCCGGGCGCCGAGCCGCCCTCGCTTCCTGCGTCGTCTGGGCGGCTCCTGTCGACAGGCGTCCTCATCGTTCCCCATCGCCCGCCGTCGACACCACCACCGGCCCGGCAGGGAACGAGAAGCAAGCATCGTCCCTCCATCCCCCAGTGACCTCTAGGGAGGAGCCGCGCAGCTTCTTCCCCACCCGTCCCATCACGCCGGCTCCTTCAGTCATCGCGGCCCTCCTGGGCGGCTCGCAGGCGCCGCCCTCCAGCCGCCACGTCAAGACATTCGTCCGCCGGGTCGGCGCCGCCTCCACGCGGCAGGGGGCTCCCTTGGGCCGGACGGGGCCGTCGGCCGGGCTGTCCTTCGACTCTGAGGACCACCCCACCAACTCGGCCTGCTCGGGTGCGCTCCCCATGCTCTGCACGCCCACCATCTGCCAGGTGGCCGTCACCAGGACCCTCATCGACGGTGGCGCGGGCCTCAACATGCTCTCAGTGGAGGCCTTCAACCTCCTCTGCATACCCCGGGAGCGGCTGCAACCCAGCCGGCCTTTCTCCGGCGTCGGAGGCGGGTCGGCCAGCTCCTTGGGGCAGATCCGACTTCCGGTGACTTTCGGCACCTACGACAATTTCCGCACAGAGCTGGTTGATTTCGACATCGCCCCCATCGGCCTCCCCTACAATGCCATTCTCGGCTATCCAGCATTGGCCAAATTCATGGCCGCGACTCACCCGGGGTACAACCTCATGAAGATGCCCGGGAGCAACGGCGTCCTCACCATGCCCGGGGACACCGAAGGTGCGCTACGAGTACTCAAGCTCGCCCTCAAGACGGCGGCGGCGGCGCGGCCCGTCGACGCAGAAACCTCCAAGCCCAAGGGGGCTGCGCCGACCAAGAAGAAGTAGTTGTTCACCCAAGACAAGGGGAAAACCAAGCAGGTACCCATCGACGAGGACGGGTCCACTGACGCCACTTTCACCATAGGCGCCAACCTCGAGCCAGAACAGGAGGAAGCCCTAGTCAAGTTCCTGCGTGCAAACAAGAAGGTGTTCGCCTGGGAGCCCGATCAGCTGGCAGGGATCCCACGGGACGTAATCGAGCACCACCTTAACGTGTGCCCCAACATGCGTCCCGTGAAGCAGAAGGCGAGGAGGCAGTCCACTGAAAAGCAAGCCTTCATCGTCCAAGAGACCCGCAAGCTAGAGGCCGCGGGGGTTATTCGCGAGGTACGATACCCGGATTGGTTGGCCAACCCCGTGGTTGTGCCAAAGAAGGGAGGAAAGGAACGCATGTGGGTCGACTTCACCAACCTCAACAAAGCATGCCCGCAAGAACCGTTCCTGCTCCCTCGCATCGACCAGATCGTCGATTCCACCGCTGAGTGTGACCTATTATGCTTCTTGGATGCCTTCTCCGGGTATCACCAGATCAAGATGGCGGTGGAAGATGTGGAGAAGACGGCCTTCCTAACCCCATGTGGGGTGTACTGCTGGTATCACCAGATCAAGATGGCAGTGGAAGATGTGGAGAAGACGGCCTTCCTAACCCCATGTGAGGTGTACTGCTATACATGCATGCCATTCAGGCTGCGCAACGCAGGGGCAACCTTTCAGCGGCTCATGCACATCACCTTGGGCCCGCAGCTCGGGAAGAATGTGGAAGCTTATGTCGACGACATTGTAGTGAAGTCTCGCGAGGCCAAGACCCTGATACAAGACCTGGAGGAAACCTTCGCGAGCCTCAACGCAGTGAGCCTGCGACTCAACCCAAAGAAGTGCGTGTTTGGGGTCCCCTCGGGCAAGCTCTTGGGTTTCCTCGTATCCCACTGAGGCATCGAGGCCAACCCAGAAAAGGTCAAGGCAGTTGAGGACATGAGCCCACCAAAGACCCTCAGGGAAATGCAGAAGCTCACAGGGCGCGTGACGGTGCTGGGGCGCTTCATCTCCCGATTGGGGGAGCGGGCGCTGCCTTTCTTCCAGCTGATGAAGAAAAAGGGGCCCTTTGAATGGACTGAGGAGGCCGACAAGGCGTTCCAAGATCTCAAGAGATACCTAACCAGCCCTCCAGTGATGGTGGCCCCGCGCCCTCAAGAGCCCTTGGTACTCTACCTCGCCGCCACTCCCTACTCCGCTACCGCAGCCCTGGTGGCAGTTAGAGAGGAGCGTCGGTCCAGGACCGCGGCAGCCACCCGAGCCAAGGCAAAGCTGGATCAAAAGGAACTCGCGGAAGTCACCACCATGACGGAGGAAGATCGGCCGCCGCAGCGGAATGCACCAGGGGCGGGGGAGGCCCTCTCTCCAGGCAACTAGCTTCTGGGGGCTCCACCACCTCAGGAGGCACCACTGCTTCCGGAGGACGCCACCAGCACCGACGCCCCAAGCCTCGTCGAGCACCCGGTGTACTTCGTCAGCACGGTGTTATGGGATGCGAGGGCACGGTACCCCATGCCACAGAAGCTCCTCCTCGCGCTGCTGGTGGCTTCGCGCAAGCTGTGGCACTACTTCTAGGGTCATCCAATCAAGGTTGTCTCGGCATACCCCTTGGAAAGGGTGCTCAGGAGCCCTAACTCAGCCAGAAGGGTCGCCGAGTGGAACATTGAACTGCAAGCATTCCAGCTCGAATTCAGCACGACCAGAGTCATCAAGGGGGCCACGCTGGCAGATTTCCTGGCCGAATGGACAGAGGCACCGGGCCTCAGGGCCGGCAAGGATCGATCCCTCTCCCCAGGAAGCGAGGCACCAGAAGGCTGGGTCATGTACTTCGACGGAGCGTTCTCCAGGCAGGGCGCTGGGGCTAGGGCAGTGCTCATATCTCCCACTCAGGACAAGCTCTACTATGCCGTGCAGCTCTGTTTCCAGCAAGGCGAGAAGGTCTCCAACAATATAGCAGAGTACGAGGGACTGATAGCAGGCCTGAAGGCCGCCGCTGCCCTGGGAGTGAAGCGTCTTACTATCAAGGGCGATTCGTAGCTACTTGTCAATTTCTCCAACAAGGTATACAAACCGAGAGATGAGCACATGGAGGCCTACCTTGCGGAGGTCCGCAGGATGGAGAAGCAGTTCTGGGGGCTGGAGCTACAGCATGTGCCCCGCGGCACCAATCAAGAGGCCGACGACATCGCCAAACGAGCCTCCAGGAGGTTGCCCCAGGAGCCGGGCCTCTTTGAGGAACGACTCTTCAAGCCTTCAGCCCTGCCACCATTGTCAAGCACAGCACAGCCTCGGGTGGAGCTTCCTCAGCCACCTGCCTCGGGAGCCCCAGCCTGTGGCCCAGCCTCAGGGGCACGCCTGCTCCTGACGATGGAACCCCAGGAGGGGTGCTGGATAACAGAGCTCAGGAGCTACTTAACGCAAGGGACCTTGCCGGAGAAGGAGGAGGAGGCAGAGCGTGTGGCGTGGCAAGCCACAGCGTACTGCATCATGGATGGAGAGCTCTACCGGAAATGACCAAATGATGTGTCCCTGCGCTGCATCGCCAGGGAACAAGGGAAGGAACTGCTGGCAGACATACACGGTGGAGACTGTGGGCATCATTCGTCGTCACGGACCCTCGTCGGCAAGGCGTTCCGCAGCGGTTTCTATTGGCCCACTGCGCTCAATGACGATGTTGAGCTTGTGAAGGCTTGCGAGGCCTGCCAATTCCATGCCAAGCAGATCCATCAGCCGGTAGGAGGTCTGCAAACCATACCCCGCATGTGGCCATTCGCGGTCTGGGGGCTGGATATCCTGGGCCCTTTTCCTCGGGCGCCAGGGGGCTATCGCTACCTCTACGTCGCCGTAGACAAGTTCACCAAGTGGGCCAAAGTCAAGGCCGTCCGCACCATCCCTGCAGGTTCTGCGGTCAAGTTCATCAAGGGCATCGTGAGCCGGTTCGGGGTGCCGAACCGCATCATCACTGACAACCGTTCGCAGTTCACTAGTAACCTCTTCAAAACATATTGTGCTAACCTTGGGACGCAGATATGCTACGCTTCGGTGGCGCACCCCCGAAGCAACGGCCAGGCCGAGCGGGCCAATGTAGAAGTCCTGAGGGGCCTCAAGACCAGGACATTCAAGAAGAAACTGGAGGCCTGCGGCAGAGGCTGGTATGACGAGCTTCAGTCCGTGTTGTGGTCCATCCGCGCAACCGCGACCAAGCCGAATGGAGAGACCACCTTCTTCCTGGTCTACAGAGCCGAAGCGGTCCTCCCTCACGAGGTCAAGCGTCGATCCGCGCGGGTCTTGGCGTTCGATGAGACGCTGCAGGACGCCATGCGGGGGATGGACCTCGTGCGGGGGGAGGAGCGTCGTCGAGAAGTTGCGCTGCAAGCGGCAAGGTACCAGCAGGCACTCCGGTGATACCACTGCCGCAACATCCGCCCCAGAACTCTCGAGGTAGGGGACCTCGTGCTCCAGCGGGTCCTCTCCAGGGAGGGACTGCATAAGCTCTCTCCCATGTGGGAGGGCCCGTTCAAGGTTGTTCATGTTTCCAGGCCCGGCTCCGTGCACTTGGAGACTCAGGAGGGAGTACCTATACAGAACGCGTGGAACATCCAGCACCTCCGGAGGTTTTACCCCTGAAAAGGCCCAGAGCCTATGAAGAAGGCGAATGCCTGTGAAGCTTATCTTTTGGGAAAAGGCCCGAAGCCTGTGAAGAAGGCGAATGCCTGTGAAGCTTATCTTTTTGGAAAAGGCCCAGAGCCTGTGAAGAAGGCGAATGCCTGTGAAGCTTATCTTTTTGGAAAAGGCCCAGAGCCTGTGAAGAAGGCGAATGCCTGTGAAGCTTGTCTTTTTGAGAAAGGCCCAAAGCCTGTGAAGAAGGCGAACACCTGTGAAGCTGTCGCGCTTTGGAAAGGGCCCGGAGCCCGTGAAGAGGGCCAACGCCCGTGAAGCTTGCTTCCCCGAAGAAAGGCCCGGAGCCTGTGAAGAAGGCCAACGCCTGTGAAGCTCGCCGCCCGTGACACTCTCACGTAATAATGAGTTGGGGCTGTACACGCCCCGGAGTCTTAGGGGTGCCGGCCTCAGGCCCTGGGGCTCTCTCCCACGCCCAGTGGCAGCACTTAGCTCCGCGCTGGTGAGAAGACGTCGAAGACTAGACTAGGTGCCGGACGTGGCTTTTTCATTTGCTTTCTGCAGTTGACTGGTTATTCCCATTTGGAGTTTTTATCGAAACTATCACCATCTTTTGGTCCGTGGTTCTTCGACCTTTTTCGCTCTCCTGCCTCGATTTCTCTTGCACGGGGGCTCGCGAGGCAGAAGCCCCGGAAGCCCTCGCGAGCGTCCCTACCCCTATCGCTCAAGTTTTCACGACCCGGGTCCACAGCCGGAGCACCCCTCCGGACCATGCCTCATGGGCACCACAACGCGAACACGGGGCCTGGGTCGGTCGCCCCCGTGGCCGAGGCCAGGGATTACTTGCGAATGGGCGTACAACAGGAGAACAGTATCAGGATAACAAAAGCAGTACAATGATTAACGGCGTTAACCCAAACGCACCCCCACGGGGCCACACATTGCTGTCTTTTTTGCGCAGGAGAAAAGAAAGGAAAAGAACAAAAGCAGGCGAAGCACGTCCCGTGCTGGCCCTCTTGGAAGACTCGAGCCACCTCCGAAGCTCAGGCGGACTCCCTCTCGCGCTTCACCGGGGCGCGGCGGCGAGCAGACCCACTGCCACCCTCCAAGCAGGCGCGGCGGCGTGGGGGCTGGCCGCGGCCACTGCTGGAAGAGTCACCACCCGAAGAAGAGCTGGTGAAGCTTGAGGAGTCACGGGCGTCTCCAGCCGCCCGCGCGCTGCCCTCTCCGTCCACACCGGGGCTGAGCCCCCGGCCGCGGTTGTCGTCTTCAGGGCAGCACCCCATGCGGTGACCATCTTCCCCAGGCACCCTCATGTAGAGGGTGGCGTCGCCGTCGTACTTGAAGTGCAGGGAGCACCGGCGGCGGAGACCACGCACGGGAGCAAACGTCTGCCAGCCGCGGGTCAGGGACAGGTTCCCTGTAGCAGAGACCTCCAGAGAAGCCCATGAAGCCCGGCTGCAGCAGCCATCCGCCTGGAGCCAGAGGCCACCTAGGGCGCCAGCTGGGAGCTCACCTAGGAGGAAGCGAGGGAGCTGAAGCCGGGCGCCGGACGGCTCTACCACCCACACCATGAACTCCGGCAGCACCTCCGCAGCGTGGAGGCGCGGCCTCGGGGGTCGCACGGCCGGAGAACGCCCACCGACCATGGCCAGCCGCTCGTCGCCGCGCTGAGAGCCACCTCCGCGACCACGGGGGACCGCCGTGGAGGCCACAGGATGCTTGCGGGGGCGACCTTGACCGCGCTTGGGCGGGGGAGAGGAAGACTCGACCTGGAGAACCTTCCCCTTCTCTGCGGCCGAAAACTTCATTGGTGGAGCCATGGAGAAGGAGGAGAAGCAAGGGGGATAGGCTGGAAGGGCGCATGCCATTCCATACTTATAGCCGGCGAAGGCCAACCGTCGACCACCACGATCACAAGTAATCATGACCCGGCTTGCATGCAGGGATTTGTCAAATCCGTGCGGTTACCAAGGCGTCATGGGGAAGCGGAGTCGCCCCCGACCAATCGACCGCCACGCGGCGCCCAAGGCCGCAGGCTGTTAGGGCCCACGACGCTTCGCACTTGCCTTTTCGCCTCTCTACTCAGCCAAGTTCGGGCGCGCCGTGGGCCCGGGGACTACTGTCGGCATTCTAGGAACGGGGGTCCCCAGACTTGCCTGCCTGCGGCCTGCGGCGTGGCTCGAAGGAGGCCCAGCACAGCCCATCTTCATCAACGCAAGCTCAAGACCCTCGCGAGGGGCCAAGCCTCGCGGGGCGGACGGCTAGGAGCTTCCTCAGGCACGGCCTCGTCAGGCTGGCTCATGAGGAGGCAGAGAGTTCAAGGTAGGGTACCTCACGAGGTGCCCATGACGCAAGCCATGACGACCAAGGGCGCCAGTCGGGTGCCAGCCCGCGTAGTTTCCTCCTTTCCTCTTTGGTGCAAAGGGAGCAAGCGCAGGCGAGAGCATCAAGCAAAGGCGTCCTTTTCGGTGCAACAAAACCAAGACCAGCCCAATGGCCGGAAGGAAGTCGTTGTGGAGCCCAAGCCGGCGTCATCACTAGAGCCTTTGACAGGCGAGGACCAACTTTAGTCAGGATAAGTGTACCAGCTGTTCCCCTTCAAAATGGCCAATTGTTGGCGCCCTTCCAGCTCAATATTTGGGAAGAGGCCCAGGGCCTTTGCCTATAAATAGGACTAGCCATCCCAAGGTAGAGGAAGAGGAGGCATCGAGAGAACAAGGATAGGAAGACACACACAGAGAGAGAGAGAGGCGACTGAACTCCCCCTAGCGGTTCATCGCGCCAGCCAAGAACAGACCCTCGCGAGGCTGTTCTCCCTTTGTATTGTTCCTCATTAGCCCAGGAGGCAATTCACCACACCACACACTGGGGTAGGGTATTACACCACAATGGTGGCCTGAACCAGTATAAATCTTGTGTCTCTTGTGTTGTTCAGTTTGGTAGTTTAGGTCCTAGCGATTCGGCAAGGAACGAGCCGGTAGAGGGTAGAATCTCCGTGCGCACCCCAGTGTTCGAACCTCAAGGGTCTGCCGGAACCCGAAATCCGACAATGTCCTCCATAGTTATGCCCTCCATGGTTATGATGAGTATGTCCTCCCGAGTACGGGGAATAGCGAGGCTTCTCCTGAGCTCCAGAATTATACTTCCCCTATCCATACTTCCTCTTGCGATTATCTATCTACTGTTGCTTGCCTTCAATCATGAGGGCCCTGTCTACCAGATCCTGATAGTTGTTGAAGGTTGCCACCATCAGCTGCATACTTAGCTCATCATTGAGTCGCTCAAGAAACTTCTCCTGCTCCGTGGCATCTGTGGCCACATCATCTGGGGCATAGCGTGCTAGTTTGCTGAACTCATCCACATACTATCCCACTGTACGACTCCCTTGGTGTAAGTTTTTGTTGACCTTGAAGACTGCAGGGCTTGCCCCCCACAACATTTTATTAATAAAAAGAGCACCAGTACAAGGATTCCTCAAGATGAGGAAAAGAAAGAAACAAGAAAAGGAAACTACAGAAAGCTAAAGAAAACTGTACAAAGGAAGAGGGGAGGATACTATACCTAATAATTACAGCATTACACACAGAAAACCTCCTCAAGGAGGTAGGAAATCAATCCACTTAAGCAAGGCATCTCTATATTTCCTTTTGATTCTATGGGAAAGTAGTGATAGATCATGAACGAAGTCATTCCTCCAACCCCTGAAAGAAGGTCGAATGTTCCTGAAAGCTCTGTCATTTCTGACTTTCCAAATATTCCACCAAGCAATGAAGACCACTTCCCCAAAGAAAGGTTTGTTGAAATCCTTTCTGGCATGCCAAGCAATTTCAACCATGTCATCACAATCCTTCCAAACAATTTGCAGATAATTC
This sequence comes from Triticum aestivum, assembly GCF_018294505.1. Classification (NCBI taxonomy): domain Eukaryota; kingdom Viridiplantae; phylum Streptophyta; class Magnoliopsida; order Poales; family Poaceae; genus Triticum; species Triticum aestivum. The sequence continues at coordinate 457,079,607 of NC_057807.1, read as the reverse complement.
CACATACAAATACTAAAATTGCACTAAAAAAAGGTGGTTTCTGACCTCAAGTGTCCCAGTTGGACAGAGTACACATTCAGGCCCATCATTAATCTTCTAATGCCTTCGTTGGATCATGTCCTTGGTGTTAATTAACCCTGTCCATTATGACTAACCAGGCAAATATTTTGATCAACATGGTGCTGCAGCTATTCTAGACCCACCCAGAATGGGATTTGCTACCATTGGCTGATAAGCGAAGTCATAAAACTTCTTTGCGGTATATTCAGACTTTTTACCATGCCTCCACCCCCAAGTATCATGGCGGTAACTGCTCTGAATTTATCCATTAATTTGCAGACATCTCTCCACCAAAAATATTCACACAGTGTAGTATCATGTGGGACCCTTTGGAAATAGTAAGAATCCCAAACCAAATGAACCCATGGCACATCCATCTTATTATAGAATTTATTGAGATGCTTAATAAGAAGAGCTTCATTTTGCAAACCATGGTTTAAGATTAAAAGATCACCCTTGGATTTGGGTCTGCAAACAAGTGGCCAAGCATCCAGGGAGTGGCCCCTCTCCTAACCATAATTCCTCCATAAACACTGCCTCTGAATCCTTTCCAACTGCTTCAGAATACCCTGAGGAATTGACAAACTGCAAAGGAAGAAGATAGGCAAGGAAGAAATGACAGAGTTCACCAATTGTAATCTGCTCCCTTGAGGCAAAAACCAAGAACTAGCTATCCGTCTTCCCTCCATGCAGTCCACCAGGGGAAGAAGGTCCGCAATTTTGGGTCTGGTAGTCCCGAATGGCGGGCCCAAATATGTGAAAGGCATTGTGCCTAAATTGCATCAAGATCATTCACATTAATAGGATACATGGAAGATTTATGAAAGTTGATCTGGAGACCAGTTGCCTTTGAGAAAGAATAGAGCACTGATTTTAGTGCCTCCAATTGACCCCTTTCAGCATTTAAAAATAGCAGTGTATCATCAGCATACTGAACAACAGGGAAATCAGGATCATGGGTTGGCAATGGCCTACTTACAAAACCCAGTTGCAGTTGATCATTAATAAGTGTGTGCAAAAGATCAGCAGCAATAACAAAGAGCAAAGGAGAAATAGGGTCGCCTTGCTTTATTCCACACTTGCATTTAAAATGGTTGCCAGGAACACCATTAAGCAGAACCGAGAAAGTTCCAGAGGACAACAGCTATTTAATCCATGTGATCCATGTATTATCAAAACCTTTTGCTAGAAGAATCCTTAGATTTGCCTCATGCTGGATAGAATCAAGAGCCTTTTCAAAATCTAACTTAAGCAGAAGGATGGGTTTTTTAGACTGATTACACTGATGAATATACTCAAAAGTCCAAGCAAGACAATCTTAGATTGTTCTTGATTTTATGAAACCATACTGATTCTTATGCACACATTTGGTGATCTCCTCTTGAAATCTGTTAGCAGGAAGCTTTGTGAGAAATTTTAGACCCACGCTAGTGAGTGATATAGGCCTAAAATCTCCCACACTCTTTGGAGTCTGTTTCTTTGGGATCAGAGTAATGAAGGCATCATTGAGGTTCTCTAACTGAGCATTTCCAGCTTGAAATCCATAAACCAACCTAATGAAATCAGCAGAGATAATGTGCCAACACTTTTTTTAGAAAAAGACCATTGAAACCATCAGGTCGATCCAGGAGCCTTATCAATGGGCATTTCCTTAATAACATGTTCAATTTCCTTCAGATCAAAAGGTTTGGTGAGCACTTCCAAGCCTTGGACTCTTGGGATTAAAGACAGAATATCCTCCTCTAAAGTTATGAGCAAAACAATACCCATTCTGCTTTTGAAGGAAATTAAGAACTCCTTGGCCATTTCCTCATGATCAGAAGTGACAGAGCCATCAGACAACAACAGGCTAGCAATAGAATTCTTTCTATATCTCTCAGCTGCCATGGCCTGAAATTTTTTGGAATTTTCCTCTCCCACTTTGATATATCTGATGGTACATCTCTTCCTCTAGTATAAATATTGCATGTGCAGAAGGTGCTCATGGTGCAGTTTAGTAATTTTCCTGAAATTGCCCTCAGGTCTGGAGAGAGGTCTTATGTCCTCAAGATTATCCAACCAGAGAATCACCCAGTTGCATTTCTCAACTAATCCTTTGATATGGGATAAACCTTTTTGCCATTTTTTAATGCAAACCGCAAAGCCTTTAATTTTTCAACAATAATTGCTGAAATGTGGGCCTTGCGAGATGAACGAGCCCAACCTCCTGCACACAATCCATAAAACCTGGCTGATGAACCCAATAATTTTCAAACCTGAAAATATGTGCATTTGGTATGGATGTACTGATTGAAATTAAACATGGCACATCATCAGACACAGTTTCCGCAAGAGGAGTCACTTTTTTCATAGGGTATAAGCTGATCCAACTGGCAGAGGTAAAAATCCAGTCCAGTTGTTCCAGAAGAGGCGTGTCCTGCATGTTAGACCAAGTAAATCTTCTTCCTTTTAAAGGAAGTTCCAATATGTTGGGGAACGTAGTAATTTCAAAAAAATTCCTACACACACGCAAGATCATGGTGATGCATAACAATAAGAGGGGAGAGTGTTGTCCATGTACCCTCGTAGACCGTAAGCGGAAGCGTTATGACAACCGGTTGATGTAGTCGTACGTCTTCATGATCCGACCGATCCAAGCACCGAACGTACGGTCACCTCTGAGTTCAGCACATGTTCAGCTCGATGACGATCCCCGGACTTCGATCCAGCAGGGTGTCGGGGATGAGTTCCGTCAGCACGACGGCGTGGTGACGGTGATGATGTTCTACCGACGCAGGGCTTCGCCTAAGCACCACAACGATATGACCAAGGTGGAATACGGTGGAGGGGGGCACCGCACACGGCTAAGGAACGATCACGATGATCAACTTGTGTGTCTTGGGGTGCCCCCTGCCCCCGTATATAAAGGAGCAAGTGGGGAGGCCGGCCGGCCCTAGGGGGCGCACCAAGGAGGGGGGAGTCCTCCTCCTAGTGGGAGTAGGACTCCCCTTTCCTAGTCCCACTAGGAAGGAGGAAGGGGGAAGGAAAGAGAGGGAGAGGGAGAGGGAAAGAGGGGCCGCGCCCCCTCCCCTAGTCCAATTCGGACTCCCCATGGGGGGGAGGGCGCCACCTCCTGGGCTGCTGCCCTCTCTCTCCCCTCAGGCCCATTAAGGCCCAATACTTCCCCGGGGGGTTCCGGTAACCCCTCCGGCACTCCGGTTTTCTCCGAAATCACCCGGAACACTTCCGGTGTCCGAATATAGTCGTCCAATATATCAATCTTTATGTCTCGACCATTTCGAGACACCTCGTCATGTCCGTGATCACATCCGGGACTCCGAACAACCTTTGGTACATCACAAGTTATAAACTCATAATAAAACTATCATCATAACATTAAGCGTGCGGACCCTACGGGTTCGAGAACTATGTAGACATGACCTAGAACTGTTCCCGGTCAAAAACCAAGAGCGGAACCTGGATGCTCATATTGGCTCCTGCATACTCTATGAAGATCTTTATCGGTCAAACCGCATAACAACATACGTTGTTCCGTTTGTCATCGGTATGTTACTTGCCCGAGATTCGATCGTCGGTATCCAATACCTAGTTCAATCTCATTACCGGCAAGTCTCTTTACTCGTTACGTAATGCATCATTCCATAACTAACTCATTAGCTACATTGCTTGCAAGGCTTATAGTGATGTGCATTACCGAGAGGGCCCAGAGATACCTCTCCGACAATCGGAGTGACAAAACCTAATCTCGAAATACGCCAACTCAACATGTACCTTCGGAGACACCTGTAGAGCTCCTTTATAATCACCCAGTTACGTTGTGACGTTTGGTAGCACACAAAGTGTTCCTCCGGTAAACGGGAGTTGCATAATCTCATAGTTGTAGGAACTTTGTATAAGTCATGAAGAAAGCAATAGCAACATACTAAACGATCAAGTGCTAGGCTAACGGAATGGGTCATGTCAATCACATCATTCTCCTAATGATGTGATCCCGTTAATCAAATGACAACACATGTCTATGGTTAGGAAACATAACCATCTTTGATTAATGAGCTAGTCAAGTAGAGGCATACTAGTGACATTATGTTTGTCTATGTATTCACACATGTATCATGTTTCCGGGTAATACAATTCTAGCATGAATAATAAACATTTATCATGATATGAGGAAATAAATAATAACTTTATTATTGCCTCTAGGGCATATTTCCTTCAGTCTCCCACTTGCACTAGAGTCAATAATCTAGATTACACAGTAATGATTCTAACACCCATGGAGTCTTGGTGCTGATCATGTTTTGCTCGTGGAAGAGGCTTAGTCAACGGTTCTGCAACATTCAAATCCGTATGTATCTTGCAAATCTCTATGTCTCCCACCTGGACATGGTCCCAAATGGAATTGAAGCGTCTCTTGATGTGCTTGGTCCTCTTGTTAAATCTGGATTCTTTTGCCAAGGCAATTGCACCAGTATTGTCACAGAAGATCTTCATTGGTCCCGATGCACTAGGTATGACACCTAGATCGGAAATGAACTCCTTCATCCAGACTCCTTCATTTGCTTCTTCCGAAGCAGCTATGTACTCCGCTTCGCATGTAGATCCCGCCACGACGCTTTGTTTAGAACTGCACCAACTTATAGCTCCACCGTTTAATAAAAACACGTATCCGGTTTGCGATTTAGAATCGTCCGGATCAGTGTCAAAGCTTGCATCGACGTAACCATTTACGGCTAGCTCTTTGTCACCTCCATAAACGAGAAACATATCCTTAGTCCTTTTCAGGTATTTCAGGATGTTCTTGACCGCTGTCCAGTGATCCACTCCTGGATTACTTTGGTACCTTCCTGCCAAGCTTATTGCTAAGCATACGTCAGGTCTGGTACACAGCATTGCATACATGATAGAGCCTATGGCTGAAGCATAGGGAACATCTTTCATTTTCTCTCTATCTTCTGCTGTGGTCGGGCATTGAGTCTGACTCAACTTCACACCTTGTAATACAGGCAAGAACCCTTTCTTTGCCTGATCCATTTTGAACTTTTTCAAAACTTTATCAAGGTATGTGCTTTGTGAAAGTCCAATTAAGCGTCTTGATCTATCTCTATAGATCTTGATGCCCAATATGTAAGCAGCTTCACCGAGGTCTTTCATTGAAAAACTTTTATTCAAGTATCCCTTTATGCTATCCAGAAATTCTATATCATTTCCGATCAACAATATGTCATCTACATATAATATCAGAAATGCTACAGAGCTCCCACTCACTTTCTTGTAAATACAGGCTTCTCCAAAAGTCTGTATAAAACCATATGCTTTGATCACACTATCAAAACGTTTATTCCAACTCTGAGATGCTTGCACCAGTCCATAAATGGATCACTGGAGCTTGCACACTTTGTTAGCACCTTTTGGATCGACAAAACCTACTGGTTGCATCATATACAACTCTTCTTCCAGAAATCCATTCAGGAATGCAGTTTTGACATCTATTTGCCAAATTTCATAATCATAAAACGCGGCAATTGCTAACATGATTCGGACAGACTTAAGCATCGCTACGGGTGAGAAAGTCTCATCGTAGTCAACTCCTTGAACTTGTCGAAAACCTTTCGCAACAAGTCGAGCTTTGTAGACAGTTACATTACCATCAGCGTCAGTCTTCTTCTTGAAGATCCATTTATTCTCAATGGCTTGCCGATCATCGGGCAAGTCAACCAAAGTCCATACTTTGTTCTCATACATGGATCCCATCTCAGATTTCATGGCTTCAAGCCATTTTGCGGAATCTGGGCTCATCATCGCTTCCTCATAGTTCGTAGGTTCGTCATGGTCAAGTAACATGACTTCCAGAATAGGATTACCATACCACTCTGGTGCGGATCTTACTCTGGTAGACCTACGAGGTTCAGTAGAAACTTGATCTGAAGTTTCATGATCAATATCATTAGCTTCCTCACTAATTGGTGTAGTTGTCACAGGAACCGGTTCTTGTGATGAACTACTTTCCAATAAGGGAGCAGGTACAGTTACCTCATCAAGTTCTACTTTCCTCCCACTCACTTCTTTCGAGAGAAACTCCTTCTCTAGAAAGGATCCGAATTTAGCAACGAAAATCTTGCCCTCAGATCTGTGATAGAAGGTGTACCCAATAGTCTCTTTTGGGTATCCTATGAAGACACATTTCTCCGATTTGGGTTCGAGCTTATCTGGTTGAAGTTTCTTCACATAAGCATCGCAGCCCCAAACTTTAAGAAACGACAACTTTGGTTTCTTGCCAAACCACAGTTCATAAGGCGTCGTCTCAACGGATTTTGATGGTGCCCTATTTAACGTGAATGCAGCCGTCTCTAAAGCATAACCCCAAAACGATAGCGGTAAATCAGTAAGAGACATCATAGATCGCACCATATCTAGTAAAGTACGATTACGACGTTCGGACACACCATTTCGTTGTGGTGTTCCGGGTGGCGTGAGTTGCGAAACTATTCCGCATTGTTTCAAATGTAAACCAAACTCGTAACTCAAATATTCTCCTCCACGATCAGATCGTAGAAATTTTATTTTCTTGTTATGATGATTTTCCACTTCACTCTGAAATTCTTTGAACTTTTCAAATGTTTCAGACTTGTGTTTCATCAAGTAGATATACCCATATCTGCTCAAATCATCTGTGAAGGTGAGAAAATAACGATACCCGCCGCGAGCCTCAATATTCATTGGACCACATACATCAGTATGTATGATTTCCAACAAATCAGTTGCTCGCTCCATAGTTCCGGAGAACGGCGTTTTAGTCATCTTGCCCATGAGGCACGGTTCGCAAGTACCAAGTGATTCATAATCAAGTGATTCCAAAAGTCCATCAGTATGGAGTTTCTTCATGCGCTTTACACCGATATGACCTAAACGGCAGTGCCACAAATAAGTTGCACTATCATTATCAACTCTGCATCTTTTGGCTTCAACATTATGAATATGTGTATCACTACTATCGAGATTCAATAAAAATAGACCACTCTTCAAGGGTGCATGACCATAAAAGATATTACTCATATAAATAGAACAACCATTATTCTCTGATTTAAATGAATAACCGTCTCGCATCAAACAAGATCCAGATATAATGTTCATGCTCAACGCTGGCACCAAATAACAATTATTTAGGTCTAAAACTAATCCCGATGGTAGATGTAGAGGTAGCGTGCCGACCGCGATCACATCGACTTTGGAACCATTTCCCACGCGCATCGTCACCTCGTCCTTAGCCAATCTTCGCTTAATCCGTAGTCCCTGTTTCGAGTTGCAAATATTAGCAACAGAACCAGTATCAAATACCCAGGTACTACTGCGAGCATTAGTAAGGTACACATCAATAACATGTATATCACATATACCTTTGTTCACTTTGCCATCCTTCTTATCCGCCAAATACTTGGGGCAGTTCCGCTTCCAGTGTCCAGTCTGCTTGCAGTAGAAGCACTCAGTCTCAGGCTTAGGTCCAGACTTGGGTTTCTTCTCTTGAGCAGCAACTTGTTTGCTGTTCTTCTTGAAGTTCCCCTTCTTCTTCCCTTTGCCCTTTTTCTTGAAACTGGTGGTCTTATTGACCATCAACACTTGATGCTCCTTCTTGATTTCTACCTCCGCAGCCTTTAGCATTGCGAAGAGCTCGGGAATAGTCTTGTCCATCCCTTGCATATTATAGTTCATCACGAAGCTCTTGTAGCTTGGTGGCAGTGATTGAAGAATTCTGTCAATGACACTATCATCAGGAAGATTAACTCCCAGTTGAATCAAGTGATTATTATACCCAGACATTTTGAGTATGTGTTCACTGACAGAACTATTCTCCTCCATCTTACAGCTATAGAACTTATTGGAGACTTCATATCTCTCAATCCGGGCATTTGCTTGAAATATTAACTTCAACTCCTGGAACATCTCATATGCTCCATGACGTTCAAAACGTCGTTGAAGACCCGGTTCCAAGCCGTAAAGCATGGCACACTGAACTATCGAGTAGTCATCAGCTTTGCTCTGCCAGACGTTCTTAACATCGTCAGTTGCATCTGCAGCAGGCCTGGCACCCAGCGGTGCTTCCAGGACGTAATTCTTCTGTGCAGCAATGAGGATAATCCTCAGGTTACGGACCCAGTCCGTGTAATTGCTACCATCATCTTTCAACTTAGCTTTCTCAAGGAACGCATTAAAATTCAACGGAACAACAGCACGAGCCATCTATCTACAACAAACATAGACAAGCAAAATACTATCAGGTACTAAGTTCATGATAAATTTAAGTTCAATTAATCATATTACTTAAGAACTCCCACTTAGACAGACATCTCTCTAGTCATCTAAGTGATCACGTGATCCAAATCAACTAAACCATGTCCGATCATCACGTGAGATGGAGTAGTTTCAATGGTGAACATCTCTATGTTGATCATATCTACTATATGATTCACGTTCGACCTTTCGGTCTCCGTGTTCCGAGGCCATATCTGTATATGCTAGGCTCGTCAAGTTTAACCTGAGTATTCCGCGTGTGCAACTGTTTTGCACCCGTTGTATTTGAACGTAGAGCCTATCACACCCGATCATCACGTGGTGTCTCAGCACGAAGAACTTTCGCAACGGTGCATACTCAGGGAGAACACTTCTTGATAATTTAGTGAGAGATCATCTTAAAATGCTACCGTCAATCAAAGCAAGATAAGATGCATAAAGGATAAACATCACATGCAATCAATATAAGTGATATGATATGGCCATCATCATCTTGTGCTTGTGATCTCCATCTCCGAAGCACCGTCGTGATCACCATCGTCACCGGCGCGACACCTTGATCTCCATCGTAGCATCGTTGTCGTTACGCCATCTATTGCTTCTACGACTATTGCTACCGCTTAGTGATAAAGTAAAGCAATTACAGGGCGTTTACATTTCATACAATAAAGCGACAACCATATGGCTCCTGCCAGTTGCCGATAACTTCGGTTACAAAACATGATCATCTCATACAATAAAATATAGCATCACGTCTTGACCATATCACATCACAACATGCCCTGCAAAAACAAGTTAGACGTCCTCTACTTTGTTGTTGCAAATTTTACGTGGCTGCTACGGGCTGAGCAAGAACCGTTCTTAGCTACGCATCAAAACCACAACGATAGTTCGTCAAGTTAGTGCTGTTTTAACCTTCGCAAGGACCGGGTGTAGCCACACTCGGTTTAACTAAAGTGAGAGAGACAGACACCCGTCAGTCACCTTTAAGCATGAGTGCTCGTAACGGTGAAACCAGTCTTGCGTAAGCGTACGCGTAATGTCAGTCCGGGCCGCTTCAACTCACAATACCACTGAACCAAAGTATGACATGCTGGTAAGCAGTATGACTTGTATCGCCCACAACTCACTTGTGTTCTACTCGTGCATATGACATCTATGCATAAAACCAGGCTCTGATAACACTGTTGGGGAACGTAGTAATTTCAAAAAAATTCCTACGCACACGCAAGATCATGGTGATGCATAGCAACGAGAGGGGAGAGTGTTGTCCACGTACCCTCGTAGACCGTAAGCGAAAGCGCTATGACAACGCGGTTGATGTAGTCGTACGTCTTCACGATCTGACCGATCCAAGCACCGAACGCACGGCACCTCCGAGTTCAGCACACGTTCAGCTCGATGACGATCCCCGGACTCCGATCCAGCAGGATGTCGGGGATGAGTTCCGTCAGCACGACGGCATGGTGACGGTGATGATGTTCTACCGACGCAGGGCTTCGCCTAAGCACTGCAACGATATGACCGAGGTGGAATATGGTGGAGGGGGGCACCGCACACGGCTAAGGAACGATCACGATGATCAACTTGTGTGTCTTGGGGTGCCCCCCTGCCCCCATATGTAAAGGAGCAAGGGGGGAGGCCGGCCAGCCCTAGGGGGCGCGCCAAGGAGGGGGGAGTCCTCCTCCTAGTGGGAGTAGGACTCCCTTTCCTAGTCCCACTAGGAAGGAGGAAGGGGGAAGGAAAGAGAGGGAGAGGGAGAGGGAAAGAGGGTCGCGCCCCCCTCCCCTAGTCCAATTCGGACTCCCCATGGGGGGGCGCCACCTCCTGGGCTGCTGCCCTCTCTCTCCCCTCAGGCCCATTAAGGCCCAATAGTTCCCCGGGGGGTTCCGGTAACCCCCTCCGGCACTCCGGTTTTCTCCAAAATCACCCGGAAGACTTCCGGTGTTCGAATATAGTCGTCCAATATATCAATATTTATGTCTCGACCATTTCGAGACTCCTCGTCATGTCCGTGATCACATCCGGGACTCCGAACAACCTTCAATACATCAAAACTTATGAACTCATAATGAAACTATCATCGTAACGTTAAGCGTGCGGAACCTACGGGTTCGAGAACTATGTAGACATGACCTAGAACTTTTCCCGGTAAATAACCAATAGCGGAACCTGGATGCTCATATTGGCTCCTACATACTCTACGAAGATCTTTATCGGTCAAACCGCATAACAACATACGTTGTTCCCTTTGTCATTGGTATGTTACTTGCCCGAGATTCGATCGTCGGTATCCAATACCTAGTTCAATCTCATTACCGGCAAGTCTCTTTACTCGTTACGTAATGCATCATTCCGTAACTAACTCATTAGCTACATTGCTTGCAAGGCTTATAGTGATGTGCATTACCGAGAGGGCCCAGAGATACCTCTCCGACAATCGGAGTGACAAAACCTAATCTCGAAATACGCCAACTCAACATGTACCTTCGGAGACACCTGTAGAGCTCCTTTATAATCACCCAGTTATGTTGTGACGTTTGGTAGCACACAAAGTGTTACTCCGGTAAATGGGAGTTGCATAATCTCATAGTTGTAGGAACTTTGTATAAGTCATGAAGAAAGCAATAGCAACATACTAAACGATCAAGTGCTAGGCTAACAGAATGGGTCATTTCAATCACATCATTCTCCTAATGATGTGATCCCGTTAATCAAATGATAACACATGTCTATGGTTAGGAAACATAACCATCTTTGATTAATGAGCTAGTCAAGTAGAGGCATACTAGTGACGTTATGTTTGTCTATGTATTCACACATGTATGATGTTTCCAGGTAATACAATTCTAGCATGAATAATAAACATTTATCATGATATGAGGAAATAAATAATAACTTTATTATTGCCTCTAGGGCATATTTCCTTCACAATAGTCCTAGGTGGCCAATAATTTCTTGAAAATAAACATATCGTTGATATCACCACCAGGGAGATTCCTATTGTCAAGGGATCGAATAAAGTTGAAATCCCCCATCAACATCCATTTCTAATCTGGGTCAATTTCCAAATTAAAGGTCCATGTAACAAACTCATCCCTTAATTCACCTTGACAAGGGCCATAAACATTCACTAGAAACCATTGCTCATTATTATGTACTGAGGTGAACTGCATAACAATAGCATAGGGTTTAACTTCCAGAAGTGGTCAGCTCCCTTCCAATCTTGCGGAGCCAATCATCTGCAACAATCGGCTCAATGCTGCTAGAAAACACCGGCGGATTCAACCTCAGAAAACGGGCTAGCACTACAAAAAAATACACTTACATGATGATATGTGTTTATCGCAGTAGGTCACGTTTTCTGTCATGCATGTACATCCATAACGATTTTATGACAGAATTAAGATAGTCATACCTGTGTTGTCATAGAAGTGTTCCATGACATTACCAAAATTATCATCACAGAAGTGTCCACTTCCATGACAATAAATCGCGCGTCATAGAAGTGCTTTCGTCAAGGGTGACTGGCACGTGGCATCCACCGGAACGGCTCGCCGTTAAGCTATTGGGTCCGATTTGGATCCGATAACCCGTTAACAGCCCCGACCAATGGGGATTTTCCACGTGTAAAATCATCGCATCATTGGTTGGAGGAAACACGTGTCGGCTCACCGTTGGGACAGATGTCATCCACTCATTGGACCCAAGGCGCCTATGATACGTCGACACATGGCACGGCCCAAAGAGGCCCATTCCTATGAAAAGTCCGACCCGTTTGACTTGGTCAAAAGGTGGCGGGCCGGCCCACGGAAAGCTTGTTAATGACATGTTTGCATATAGCCCATTTACAGCCCGCTAACCCAGGGCCCATTACGATCTATCCGAATTAGGCCCAGTAGCGTCATTTGGGCCGCCCAATATGATTCCAACCCGTTTTAACTTCCGGACCATGTATGGCCCATGACGTCTTTCGGCCCATATGAGGCCCTTTGTAACTCTTGGCCCATTAATGGCTCGTGGTGAAACTGGCCCGTAATGAACAGTGTATCACTTTATACCATTAACGACCCATGGTGAAACTGGCCCGTAATGAATAGTGTATCACTTTATACTCATTAACGGTCCATTATTACATTGGGCCATTTCTAGCCCATGTTATCCTTCGGCCTTCTCAAGGCCTATTTATTCTTGGGCTCATTTCCAGCATTCGTTTACTTATGGCCCGTTACTGTCGTTTTTTGCTTGTGGGCCAAATTCAGCCAGTGGTTATAGTTGGCCCGTTTGTGGCCCATTAATACGTTGGGCCGTTTTCATAGCGTCATCAAATACGACCAATTAACCATGACCCGTTATGGTCGGCCCATGAACGGACGATTCCAACTCTAGCCCGTTTACGACCATAATGCGGTCTGTTATTGGCCCATGTTTGGCCAATCAATCATACAGCCCGTAGAAGGCCCATTGATGATACGGCCCGTAAAAGGCCCATTGTGTCTACGGCCCGTAGAAGGCCCATTGTTTCTACGCCTCGTAGAAGGCTCATTGTTTCTACGGCCCTTAGAAGGCCCATTGTTTCTATGGCCCGTAGGAGGCCCATGGTAACTACAGTAAATACGTAGCCCATGGTTATTGTGGCCTAGTTTTAAAAAATAGGTTATTGCGGCCACTAGCAAACCACGGAAAAAGAACTGCACTGACTACAAGCAAACAAATAAACAAGACAGTAAGGAAATAAATAAGCAAGCAACTTACGCTAGGCTATCACGGCTATTACACATATTACATCCACTAGGCATCAAAGTTCACCACCAGTGCAAATATAGGGAACAAAGCAGTATATCATATACACTGGTTGTCAAAGTTGGCGACCAGTGCAAATAAACACCACATCAAAACAAGTCCAGTACTGAAACCACTTCAGAAGAGCTCAAGAAACAATATCCTGGGTACCCATAATGCTGGCAAGATGCTTAGCAAGCTTATTAACTTTCTCTTGTTTGGCGCTTAAATCCTCCAGCACTTGTTGTTGCACCAGAAAGTATGCATCTGAATTCTGCAGGGACTTCCTCAGTCCTTCGGCTTCCTGTCGCATAACATCTGATCGATGTCTTTCAACTTGAAGTTGAGACTCAAGAAGCCGAACTGATTCAGGCAGCAAGTTCGAAGAGCTAGTGCCAGCAGTAGTAGCCAGTAACTCGAACACTACATCAAGACAGGACTTTGGGGTTGTCTTAGTGTCTTCAATATAGTTTTTATCAGCTTTCTTGGAGACCAACAGGGATGTCTCACTATCTTGAACCTTATCTGCATTACTTCCTTTACCATTGCATAATGGGGTACTCTTCTCCAATATTTTATCCGTGTTCTAAAAGAGAAACAAACAAACACATCACAGGTTTACAATGTAGTATATGAAACTCATTTTGGTAAACCAGTTCAGTAGTAAGGTGGACAGGATAACATCATGAAACAAACATATATCTATGTAGTATGGTCACTGTATGGTCTATATCATTCTAGTTTATGTTGCCAAATCAAGATAGATACAGTTCGAATCATATCTATTTAAGACAAAGCAGCATAGACAGAATATAAGTGTGGGAAACTACACAACAATAACAACACTTGTAATGTGCATGGCATGAGAACATAACTGTTTATTCAATTGAAACTGAAATCAACATAGAGCAAGTTACAACAGCAAACACGTTAAAGAAACAGGTTTAAAACATACCTGTTGCACCATTGGAGTTTCAATTGCATCCTTCAAATTTGAAATTAGTTGGTATGAGTAAATACAGTGATGCAAGAGCAAAGTAGTATGAACCATAGCTACGGAACCTGACCTGAGAACAATTCTTCTTCTGCTTTAAGCGTTGACTTGGGGTTCGGAGTGGTGGTCCTCGTGCTTTGGGCACTGCAGTTGCCTTACTAACTGCTCGTGTTTGGGTGCTCTGTGGTGGAGACGGTGCTGTGTCAACTGGAACTGGGTTACTATCTGCTGGGGTTGGGGTTAGAAGGGGTGTAGCTGGTTCTCTGTCCAACTGGGTAGGGGTACAATCTGCGTGAGTCTGGGTTATGTGTGGTGGGGCTGGTTCTTGGGCAAGTACAACCGTGGTTCTATCTGCATCGACAGGTAGCACGATCTTTTCTGAAGACCGTGTTTTTACTCCCACAGATACTGCCATCACCCCCTCCAATTGAAATGGCTGATAAACAAGAAAAGTAATTGAATGTACAGACATTGTAAGATAGACAGGTGCAATGGATAGTAGGGAAGAAAACAGGGCATGAAATAATTCACATTTATGTTGTCTAACCAAACAGAATAGCAGGACATAATTTCACATATATGATGGCTAATTAAACAGGATAGCATGACACAATTTCACATGTATGATGGCTAACTAAACAGGATAGAATGACATACTTCAAAATATGATGACTATGTAAACAGGATGACATGATATAACTATACGATGTGTCTATTAAAGTGGTTGGCATGCCATAAATCACAAACATGCCGTCGATGGAAACATGATGGCATGATATAATTCACGGATAGAATGACATAATTCAAAATATGATGACTATGTAAACAGGATGAGATGATATAACTATATTATGTCTTTAGAAAATGGGTTGGCATGCCATAATTCAGATACATGCTGTCTATGTAAACATCATGGCATGATATAATTCAAATATATGATTTATATACTAAGCAAGTGAGCAGAGGGGAATCGCATATATGATGTGTCAACTAAGGAGATGGCATGAAATATTCTGTATATGATGTAAAAACTAAGCATTGCAATACAACATATGCATGATATGAGTAATATAACCCTGCCAAGTTTGAGCATACACCTCAGGGGGATAATAGGACTGGTCATCTGCCTCTGAATCCTCCTCTAAAGAGCTATATGTAACCAGCAAGATATCTGCTTCAGCAGGTAGCATTGTCTGCTCTGAAGACCTTGTTTTCACTCCAGATTTCTCCATCACCAATTCAAATGGCTGATGCACAGGAAGAGCAGTTGAATATACAAACATTGTCTACAAATGCAATGAGAAATACAAAAAAAGGACGGCATGATATAATTCACATATATGACGCTTGGCTAGACAACATGGCATTGCATAATTCACATATGTAATGCCTTGCAACAAGATAGCATTGCATAATTCACATATATAATGTCTTGCAAAAAGATGGCATTGCATAATTCACATATATGGTAATTAGACACTAAACAGGTGGCATTCACACAAAGCATGTCTAAACTAAGGAAATGACATAGCAATGCAAGATACCATACGCACGATATGAGCAACATAAACCTGCCAAGTTAGAGCATGCACCTTGGGGGGGAATAGGACTGGTCATCTATCTCTGAATCCTCCTCTGAGGAGCTATCCGTAACAAGCAAGACATGCGCGTCGTCAGATAGCATTGTCTGCTCCGAAGACCTTGTTTCCACTCCAGATTTTTCCATGACCGTGCCAAATGGCTGATGCACAGGAATAGTAATTGAATGTACTAAAATTGTTGACAAATTTAACATGTAATAAAAAATGATGGCATGATATAATTCACATATAAGATGACTGGCTAACCAGGGTGGCATTGCAAAATTCACATATATGATGCCTGGCTAAACAAGATGGCATTGCATGATTCAAAAAAGGGCAGCCCCAGTGCATGATTCACATATACAATAAAGAAACTAAACGGATGACATTGACACAAAGCATATCTAAACTAAGCATATGACATCTCTGATGTATATAGTAAGAAATGCAAGGCACCATATGCATGATATTACCAACATCAGCATGCCAAGTTAGAGCGAAGACCTCAGGGGATAAATAGGAGTGGTCTTCTCCTTCTGAATCCCCCTCAGAACAGTTATCTTCCTCTTGATTACGATCCAAAATGAGTGGAGGGGGAGCTATCTTTGCGCCCACCATGGAGTGGCGTCTGCATGAAATTTTATTGCCACACAAGGCTCGTCTCTTTTGCTCTACATGTTCAGTTCCATTGTGTACAATAACTGACATGCATAGGAATAAAACATAGTGAGATTATGTAAGGAGTGCATGCACAAATCCAGTGTGATGGTAGCAAACTGTGGATAGACACAAAACGAATGATAGCAGGCAGATAACAGCTTTAGTTAAAAAATACAGATAATGGCTCCTTTAATGTTTGTTTGCACCCAACATTAAACTCATAGTAGACACCCAAGATTAACCAGATAGTAGACAGATAGTACTGTTTGCTGCCCCAATATGTACCCCACGGCCATTTAAAAACTCAAGTTTCAGCATTAGTTTGGACCTGACTCAAAGTCTAATAGGTGAACACAATGATAAAGTAGCATATCATCATATGCGATGCATAACGTAAGCAGACACGAAAGAGTGCGACCTCTCTTGCGGACCCGTGTAGTCCTCAAGGTCATCTGCTCAGTTGATGATGGTAATGCAGTTGTCGTGTCTGCCGACGGCGGGGAAGAAGATCTAAGGCAGCGAAAGACAGTCTGGAGAGCGGATCTCTGCTATGGTGAACCCTTCCATCGTTGGAGTAGCTGAGCTGGGGTGGAACATAGTGCCGTAGGAGCAAGACAAACCACACAAGGTTTTCTTTGACACATATCTATAATAGAAGTAATTGTGTAAGGCCTTGTTTGAATGTGAGGATTCTAACAATGCAGGGATAGGAAATAGACAGGAATAGGATAGGACTGCACGTGCAAAATAGAGAATTTAAAAACACATGATTTTTGCCAATCTGGGTGTTTGATTCACAAGAATCGGAAGAATATAGGATGCAAAGAAGCATGGTGAGATTAAGTCAAACCACAAGAAAAGGTACGGTTATAATGCTATACTATCTCTTAGTCTTGTGCTTCATGAATAGGAATTTGAAAAGGAGAACAAGTGGAAATTAGAATTCCTATGATTTTTCTTTCAAGGAGACACTAAAGGAACAAATCCTACATTTTTCCTTTGCTCCATTCCTTTGAACCAAATTCATGAATAGTAGTACCACAAGAAACTTTCCAATTCCTATGTTTTTCCTTCACTTTTCCTTTCAAGCACTGGCGATTCTAGTAGGCAGAGTTGAGCAAGGAAAATCCTACACTAAAAAAATGTTTTTGTGCTACTTCTATTACTTTGGACCCAGGCCACTTCCCTACTAGCTCGACTCCCAGGCCCATCGACAAATGCACAGCTCAAACGCACAGAGATAAATAATGATGGCGTTCAAGAGAGTCCATCACGGATAGCTAAGTTGCCTGATACCTCACTGCTTGTCATATAGTAGGATAAAATAATTGTATTTCACCTTACTATGTGTGCTCATTGGACAATATATATATATAACATGTAGAGTAAAAAAGAAATGCAACAAGTGTACAACCTCTTTGGCGAAGCCATGTTGATCTCAGCGTGATTGGGTTGGTCGGTGAGGATGCTCCGGCTGACTTGGTTATCGGAGGAGGGGAAGAAGGTATTAGGCCTCTGGAGATGAAGCCCGAGGTACTGCTCCGCTGTGATGGAGGGTTTCGTCATTGGAGCAACTCTAGTGAGTTGTACGACGCCGAGGCTGAAGCAGGACAAGAGAGACAACGTTAACCTGAGTGGAATTCTAATAGCATCTCCAATAGATGACATAAAATCCATAACCACAAAGTGCTAGATGTAAAATACATCAGCCGTCCATCTCTGAACTTAACTGTCGAAACTAAATTTAACTATCGAAACTGAACTTAACTGTTGAAACTAAATTTTGCTGTCGAAACTGAATTTTACTGTCGAAACTGAACGCACTAGAGGTGAGGATATACGTCAGTCGACTGAATTTTTCATCTATGGTCAGTCGATTTTCCAGCCGTTGGATACGAAATCAAGGGCCCACAGTTCATCTTCAACCTCCACCCCCTGAGCTGCCAGGCTCCACCGGCCAAACAGCCGCCCCCGCCGCCCGCGACCGGTGGTGCGCCGCCCCACCCGCCCCAAAAACACTCCTCACCGCCGGTCCGCCGCCGCCCTGGCCATCCCTTTAGGCCTCCCCATGCCGAGCTTTTTCTCCGGCGGTCCCCACACACGGCCCCACCATTGCCAACGACCACCGCCCCCACCCTGAACCCTAGGATATATAGTGGGGCACCTCCCCAGTGAGCCCCCCTTCCTGCTGCGGCTAGTTCTTCCTTAACTCCGCGAGCCCCCCACCCCCTGAAAATCATCTGACCCAAAAGTCGATTCAGTCGACTGAAGTGTAGCTAAATCAGAGCAGCATCACAAGCAAGAGCAAAAGCGAGAGCAGCAGCGTGAGCAAGAGCAAGAGCAATAGCAAGAGCAGACCAGGCAGGGGACCGAGAGCAAGAGTAGAGCAGCAGCGCGAGCGAGAGCTAAAGCAGCAACAGATCCTACTGATATGGATGTCGCTGCCAAGGGAGCGACGCCCTGGAGGAACTGGCCGGCGACACCGCCGTGGATGGAGCCACGCCATGTCGGCTGGGGACTGAGCGCCGACAGCACCGTGAGATCGAATCAAGAAGAAAATGCGGCGATTAGTGTACAACCTCTTTGGTGGCGCCGATTAGGCTGCAGCTTCATCCGAGGAAACTGTGATGATGCTGCTTTTCCGCTGGTGCAGGCAAAGACGGCGGTGTGGGAATGGAGGTGGCGCAAAAAACGAGGGGAACAACGGGGCAGCTCCTTGGAGGTGGAGGACGGGGTGGCTAAACCGGCACGATGACAAGATCAACGACGGATCCTCATCCGGTACGGTGGATGAGGGACGTCGAGGTGTTGCTGTGGACAAAGTCGTCGGGGAAGAGGCTCCGGTTGGGCTTCGTGGGTTTCCGCAGCCTCAGTGTACGAATGGGTGGGCGGATGGGATGGGAGTGGGGAACCATGGCTTAGGGACGCGCTTTTCTGAAATGTGGGGTAAGTTACGAAAGTACCCCCACCGTTTGAGGCGGTTCTTTTGGTTCAGGGGTATCACGGGCATTTCATGTGTCGGGATTTCACAGGAAGTGGGAGTTTTCGTGTGCATTGTAATTTTGGAATAGCAAGGCGCGGGTTGAGATGGAGGGAGTTGTCGGAGCACAACAAGACAAAGATATATCTTAAATATTTCGGGGTAACAAGGTGCGGGTTGAAGTGGTGGGAGTTTTGCAGCACGATAGGCAGAGACGCTAGCTTGAAATTTCGGCATAACAAGGCGAGGCTTGAAATTTCGGAAGAACAAGCTTAATGTGTACCCAGAAAAAAGACAATTCGCACCTCATCACTAGAGAGAGCCATGTCCCGTTTTACTATATTACTAGAAATGCATTCAAATACAACAAAAAAACTAAAAAAATCGGGGCAACAAAGATAACGTGTACAGTACCAAAACAATTTGCACTTCCCTCAACAATAAAAAAACAATGTGTGTTGTCTAGCATATGGACTAAATTTGAGTACATTTTCCTTGTTTGAATGGGATTGTACTCGGGTTAGTTATACAACCATCTAAATATTATCTTCACAACACATGACATGAATATAGGAGAAGTAAATTCCTATATAAATATGAACTACATGTACATACGATCTCAAATTCAAGTATATGTATCCATTTTATATTGAATTCAAATTATAGTACATGTATGCTCTAGCTAGATGTTCGAAATCTAAACCATGTATGATATACTACGTATAATGTGTTTAACACGCACAACACACACACAAACACCATTTAGACTAGTAAGGTATACGTGCGTTGCACGCATGAGATTTGGCAACCAAACTATGAATAAATACCACAATATAGCATGTAAGCTTTACATTTAATTCTTATAGTTCATTTCATTAAAAATCATCTAGTTTTTATAAGAAAGCTAATCTATTTTAAGATTCATGGAATTGTGCGTTGTAAGGCATAAAGTAAAAAACAAATAATGGAAAATCATGTAGAAATACATTTGGGCAATTCTTATACGGAAGATTCTAGAACAAAGAAGAAGTTCTTGTGTTTTGAGGTTCGTGCATTATGCTTAAGTTCAACCATGGAGTCTTCTAGATTGTACATGTGGCAAAATCTGGTGAAATCTAGATGATATCCAACGGCCAGTAGTGCTCAAATTTTCCAGCTCTGCACCATCGGATTGGCCTCATCCAACGACCATCTTTCAAAGTTAAAGTTATCCGCACACCATATAAAAAATATAAAATATAATATATATATATTTATATAGGGGTATAGATAAAGATATGTGATGCGAAAGCCAGCCATCATCTCCAATTAGAATAGTGTGTCCATTCTCGGATGCAATGTGGCCAAACGATGTCAGCCATCGGTATCTCAAATTCAAATCAGTCTAACCTTGTTCAGTGTGTATACATTACAACATTCTCATTTCCAAACCACACCGTGCATATCTCCGTTATATTCATGCATGCATGGGTTTCAAACATCATGATATCTTATTCAAATATTTGAATTCAACTTTACATTGATTATGACCTCACCTAGTCTTTTACACCCACACAATCGTCTTCTCTTTATAATTGTACCACTAACTTTCTCTCGTGCATGCATGCACACACACTACCAGGTGGCATTATCCATCGCACACATGCAATCTTTTTCTTTAGGTCGGTCTCCCATGCAGGCACACACACACACACACCTCCCACTCTTCATCATATCAGGCATTCTATATCTTTCACGTGCATGCGCAAGATCAATGTTCCTCTATGTGTGTGTGTGTATAGCTAGGTCTTTCATGGTTTTCCACACAAACCGATCAATCTATATATCTAGTGAGGTCTCACCCTCTTTCCCACGTCCACATCGATCAATCTATACCTCTCTATATAGGATTACATAGCTAATACACCCACATTAATTATATATCCAACGTCCCCCTCTCATCATTGATGCCTTCCTCTTCATCTCTCAGACGCGCGCATAGTGGCGAAGACAGGGGCAGCAAGGGCCCTGTCCCCCCTAAAATAACTATATATCAAGGCTAATATGAATGTGATCATTAGACAATTGCTGGTAAAATGGTTTAAGTTGATGAATTGGCCCTCCTCGTAAAGGATTTGCAATGCTTGGCCCCCTAGCTCATTTATTTTTCATGGCTTCGCCACTGCGCGCAACAGCGCACGTTCCCGCCCCCTCTATTTAAATATCAATCTCGCACTTGTGCACTCCTTCATAGTCTCCCTCCACTTGGCCCCTTGCACCATCTTCTAGCCCCCCACCGGATTTTGCCACATGTACAATCTAGCAGACTCCATGGTTGAACTTAAGCATAATGCGCAAACCTCAAAACACAAATGCTTCTCCTTTGTTCTAGAATCTTCCGTATCATAACTGCGCAAACTTTTTTTCTAATTGAATTGCCTTATTTGTTTTTACTTTATGCTTTACAATGCACAATTCCATGAATCATAAAATAGATTAAGGGCTTCTTTGATTCAAAGGATTCTCAAAGCAATTTTGGGGGATTCTAATCCTTAGGAATTTTCCTATCTTGGTTGTTTGATTCGTAGGATTGTAAACCATAGGAATTTTTCCATAGGATTCATTTGCACTAGATTTCATAGGAAACAACCCATCCACTCCAACCTGTTTGAAAGAATCCTGCGTTTTTTTCTATGCATAATCAAATACTCGTACAATCCTGTAGGATTCAAGACGACATTCCACTCTAATCCCATGTTTTTCCTATTCCCGTGTTTTGGAAATCCTACGAATCAAAGAGGTCCTAACTTTTTTTTATAAAAAGTAATTGATTTTGAATGGGATGAACTATAAGAATTAAATGAAGGTCTACATCAGGCATATATGACTCAGAGCTTACATGCTACAATGTGGTATTTATTCATAATTTGGTTGCCAAATCTGATGCATGCAATGCACATGTACCTTACTAGTACTTCGAGTATGTGCAAAACACAGAAATTAGAATTCCAATGGCACGCTACATAGTGTCTCTCTTACAGTTCATGAAGACATTGACACATGTGGAGGCGTTGTCCCGACCTCATTGTGTGGATTGATCACAGTGACATGCTGCTGGTTCCAAAAGAATGTACTCGTCCTCTCTGAGCCACACCGGCGGTACATGTACGAAGCGAAGATGTGCACGCATACCACGCACACACTCATTCCCTTGCACGCACACACGGGTACATGGGCGGACACATTTTTGTACCAAGATCCACCCCATGTGATAATTTGACGTGTGTAAAGTCCTTCACTTCATTGATGGTCAATTAATACAGTGCATGCAAATTGAGTGGACATGAGGGCGGAAGAAAGACATTACTACTCCACTGTGCGCATGCGAGTAGTTAAATCATGGGTTGCTAGTACTTCCATTGGTCTCCTTCGTATTTATGCCAATTATTGACCATATTTGTAAGTAACATAATATTTATGCATGTCATAAAAAGTGGCACAAAAGAAAAAGGGCCAATAAACTAGGATGCAGGCAGCATGATCATTTTTTGCCAGGGCTACTATTGTTGGCCTTTGTATTTAAATATGGACGGAGTGGAGTAGTACTATCTTTATCTTAGCCTCGTATGGCTCTCCCATCACCTAGGCTCGCCTCCCCGCCTCGCCCACCGGATCCCTCCATGGATAATCCCTTAGATCCCAGGGTCCCGCGGGCTGCCTTCTCGCCGCGGCCCGCAGCACTGCCGCCTTTGAGCAAACCCCACATGTGTTTTAGAGGGGATCCATTTCTCTGGAATCACAGATCAGTGGCACCAGAGGACATGCCAGGGCTACATTTCAGGTGGTGGGCAGCAAGGGCAAATGGATCGAGGAAGCATCACATCGATTGGAGAGAAGTTCCAAGGAGTTGCGCCTGGCGCAGCACATGGCGGAGGCGCAAGTCGATCTCAGGGGAGAGATGCTGAGGGATGTTAGCATCTGGCAGCGTTGCGTTGATTTCGAGCTAGGGCTAATGGTAGAGATCATATTCACGGTGTCGAATGCAGCGGAAAGAACGCGCATCCCTGCGCAACAGCATGAGCAGCCGGTGCAACTATTCAAATGAGCGGTAGGAGAAGCCAAATCCCGGGACTAGTTGAGAGGGCGCCGCTGGGCATGCATCATAGGCGAGGTGAGCTGCCCTCCTTCCCCGCTAGCGATGCAGTGAACTTGCAACGCCATGTCGGTTTGCAACCTTGACAATCACTCCATCTATATGTATTGTATTCCTGTGAAATACTTGGTCGTTTGGAAAAAGATGGTAATTGATCTATCACTAGTTTTAGAATGATTGGTCGTGACAATCAACCGAAGCCACAACCAAAAGTCTCCATCGTGTAATACTTTATGGTTAGTCGCACCAACAGACAGTCAGTCTGACCCGCGTCTCAACGAAGGGACACGCATCGGCTTGGTATGACATGTACGACCAGTTACATCACTGACTTGTGCGACCGCATTTGAGTAGTGTAGTACTCCCTCTATCTCAGTTTACAAGTCTTGCACGTGTACCTAGGTCGTTAATTTGACCAACTTAATAAGAGGCATAGATTACGAAAAATATATCATTACAAACTTCAAATATTCTATTTTTTTAATGATATATTTTTTATGTTAAACAATTTATTTTATATAAGATACATTGATGACCTAGATACATGTGCAAGCCTTGTAAACTGAGATGGAGGGAGTACTTGAAATTTATGTTCCACTAAACTCATCGGGAGCCGTTTCGGGCCTCGAAGCCAAAACCATCAATTAATCTTTACCTTGTTCCCATCACATTCGAAAGTACTAGTGCTACAATTAAGTGCAAGCCTGCTCACACCTACTAGTATGTACCAAACCTGAATGTGTTCCCACTATGCAGGTTTTAGTACTAGTGCTAGTACTTAGGTTATAGAAAGGGGAACTACCTAACCGAAAATTACTCTACGTTCCACCTCATAAGTCCTTCTTCTGCGTCCGTCCTTGCCATGGCCGGTGTGCAGAGCTCTAGGTCGAGAACTACTCGTAACAAGGGAGCGGCAACCAAGGCTGCAGAAAAAAAGAGGTCTCGCCGCCACACAGAGACCTCGAAAGATCTCTCATGGGCAGACGATGGCTCCCAGGAGCACCCTAGCCGTGGAGGCGAATATGTCGAGCTGGCGGCACTGGAGTCATTATCCCTCGACGGCATGCCCGATCAGCTCAATAAGCACCTCAATAAGCAGAAGGAGTTCATCCACGACTTGGTGGAGCTGCTGAAGGAGAGCCTCGACGACATGCCCGCTGAGCTCAATGAGCAGGGGGAGTTGACCGCCGGCTTGGTGATGCTGCTGAAGAAGAGTATTGCCGCGGAGAAGAAGGCGATCACCGAAATCCTGCAACTTCATGAGGACAAGGCGAATCTCTACCATGAGCTCAACCTGCTGAAGGAGAAGAACGCTGGCTGGAAGAAGCTGCATCAGAATAGTAGTTCCTCGTTGAAGATGCTGCAGGCCCTCGTCATGGAACAGAAGGAGGAGTTGGCGAAGCTCCCCGGCTGCTGTCAAGGTACGTAATGCGGCTATGGAACAGATGATGAAGGCTCGCGTCGAGAAATCCCGCGTCATGGACAGAATGAAGAAGATGGCGGAGGAGACGCGCAAGGAGATGGAGGTCGTGGAGGCGATGAAGAAGTAGTTACGACTCCGCTGCCAGCAACCCTTCATGTAGTGAGAGCAGCGCCCCAGACTTGTGTGTGCGTCTTCCTTCTTTTTTTGGGTGATATTCTTCCTCCTTCTTTTTCTCCTATGTTTATTATTTTGCTTCAGGTGTTTCGCCTTCTTCTTCTTCTTCTCCTATGTTTATTATTTTGCTTCGGGTGTTTCACTGCACGTGTCACGTTCTCTGCGAGGCATGAATAGAACAATGCTAACAATGAGATGATGTAGCGACCAGACCTCAAAAGGTCAAGTCTCTGTGCATCAGTGTCATCCGTAGATCGGTAATGCTGACACGGACAGTACTCGAGGAATTATAACAGAGTTTCAATCATACACTTATTACATCGAGTCCTCATAAGGAGTATGATTACACAAAAATATCATGGTTGAAGGCCATCTAACTAGATAACTGCGGAAGCTTCGAAGGTAAATGAGTCCATCAACTCCAACGACATAGCTGAGTGCAAAACAATGACCTATCGCACCTTATTCGTCATCTGAGTAGTCTGCAACATGAGACATTGCAACCGTGTAGGTCAGCACATTGAATATGCTAGCAGAGTTACACTGTAAAGCAATGAAATGCAAGAATTATATCTACATGTAATATTTGGCTGGTGGAGGCTATAAGTTTCATGGTTTTGCATAAAGCTAGTTTTTTCCTACAACAAAGGAATAAATTTATCTATACCTCTATATCTATAGCTACTAATAAAGCAAGGTGCGTTTCTTCAATTTTTTTCATCCGTTCACCATTGAAAATATTTTTTCTATTCGAGGTGGTACTAAATTTATGTCCGTTCGTGTATTAGAAAAGAAAAACACCAGAATTTCGTACCTGGGCCGCCTGCAATGTGGCCCAGCAAAGCCAGCCCATTTATTTTCGCACCCACCTGGAAAACCCTATTAATCACATGTGGCGGCAAATAGTCGCACCTTCATACAGTGCGCCCAAGTTGGGCCGAACCGTTTTTTTTACTGTATTATGTTTCTATTTTGTTTTTCCGTTTCTTTCCCTTTTCCTTTCCTGATTATTTTGCTTTTTTTCCTTTCAAATTTATTTTTATTTAACCCTTTTCTTCAAAAAATCATAATTTTCAAAAAAAATATCATAATTTCAAGAAAAAAAACGATTTGTTTAGAAATGTTCAGAATTCGAAAAACTGTCATGTTTTGTTGAACTTTATATTTTTGTTCTCATTTCAAAATTGGTTCAAATTTTACAAAAATGTTCCATATTTTCTTTGCATTTTCCAAAGTTGTACACGATTTAAAAAAACGAATTAAAAAAATGTTGCAAATACGAAAAATATTATTTTTTAGTGAAATATTCACAAATTCAAAATAATTTCCGAGTTTAAAAAAAACTCATTTTCTAAATTTGTTCTGAATGCTGAAAATATGTTTCATTTCAAAAACACAAATTCAAATAATGTTCATGTTTTTATAAAAGGTTCATGGTTTCAAATAACGCGCCCACCTCGAAAACCCTATTAATCGCGTGTGGCGTCAAATAGTTGCACCTTCGCACAGTGCGCCCAAGCTGGGCCGAAACATTTTTTTACTGTATTATGTTTCTATTTTGTTTTTCGTTTCTTTCCCTTTTTCTTTCCTGAT
Organism: Triticum aestivum; assembly: GCF_018294505.1. NCBI lineage: Eukaryota > Viridiplantae > Streptophyta > Magnoliopsida > Poales > Poaceae > Triticum > Triticum aestivum. The sequence goes on along the minus strand of NC_057807.1, from coordinate 457,052,940 downwards.
TATTTTGCATTTTTCCTTTCAAATTTATTTTTCTTTCACCCTTTTCTTCAAAAATTCATAATTTTCAAAAAAAACATAATTTCAGAAAAAACGATTTTTTAAGAAATGTTCAGAATTCCAAAAACTGTCATGTTTTGCAGAACTTTATATTTTTGTTCTCATTCTGAAATTGGTTCAAATTTTACAAAAATGTTCCATATTTTCTTTGCATTTTCCAAAGTTGTACACGATTTTAAAAAAAATGCATTTAATAAATGTTGCAAATACAAAAAATATTATTTTTTTAGTGAAGTTTTCGCAAATTCAGAATAATTTCCGAGTTTAAATAAAACTCATTTTCTAAATTTGTTCTGAATGTTGAAAATATGTTTCATTTCAAAAACACAAATTTAAAAAATCTTCATATTTTTATAAAAGGTTCATGTTTTCAAATAAAATTGTGAATTTCGAACATGGCAAATTTTGTTGTGTATTTCTGAAAATTAAAGAATTTCAAAAAAATGGTATTTTCAAAATTATTCATGTTTCCAAGAATAATCAGCAATTCTTTAAAAAAATAGTTCAAAAAATAAAAATTGTTTTGAATCTGACATTGGAGTATGTTCTTAACGGTTCGAGCTGGCCATTGGTTGATAGGACTCGTTTGTTTGAGTGGCTAGCAGCACGTAGTCGTTCTTTGAGGATATGATTTCGATCCTTTAAAACATCGTTTTTGTATTTTTGCGCGCCTTGGTCGTCTTGGAGCCTGCCAGTGTGTTGGACCATACACGAACTGATGTGTGTCCCACGTGCTATTTTACGCAACTAGCGGCATATAGTAGCCCCCATGCACTTGGCCCAAGAAAAAAATTGTGTCGCCCTGGCAGTATTGGGCCTCAACTGCACTCCCCTACTAGGCCGTCCGCCTCCGGCCCATCAATTCTCGTCGAGGGAGCCAAAAATATTTGTGGGTCGTAAGGAATAGAATTTGTGACATTGCATCCACATCCTCTTGCGAATGCCAACTGAGCTAGAGCGGCTTTGTTACATAAAAATTGCTGGTCCTCCTATTAAATATACATATAGGTTTTGTTTCGCCCGCTCATGGTTCCTAATTTTTTTTGTTTGTATCCCGGGTGGGACGAACTGGGCCTACCCATGCATTTCTTTTTCTGTGAGACCAATGAGCAACAAAAATTTAAGCCCCGATGGAATTGAACTATGGACCTTCTATATTATGTCGATGGACAAAACCAGCTCATCTATCTTTCAATTATGATGAGAATAGTATCGCCTTGAAACTTTATAGTAAATTCCCACCAGTTTATATATGTCCATAGGTTGTCTGGTAATAAGAAGTTTATATCAAAATAAGGAAGTTATCTCGAGAATCATGAGCAGAAGGAGGGACTCCATAAATTATTGCCGGTGCTAGCTTGCAAGTGCCAATAAAAGAGAATATGTTGGTTTGGCTTGAATAAAAAAATTGTGGGCACATGAGTGCTAAAACAAATACAATAAACCCTAATAAAGAAGGGTCATTGATATTTGGTTATGCGCTAATTATGTTGATGAAATGGGATTTATGCACTACAATTAGTAATCCACCTGGTTACGCCATCATGAGAGTGATCGAAGCAACCGTGCTCCGAAAGTCGCCGCATAGCTACAAATAAGGAGGCAGACACAACCGCCGCATAGCTACCAAATGAGGTGGCAGACACAACCACATGATGGAGGCGGACCTGGAGGAAAAAATGCACGAGTAGGATGGTTGCCACCACACCGACTATCAAGATCTTGTGGGACAAACATGACCCGCGAGAAGACCACAACTCCTTGCTCTATCGCACCGTTGCGGAGATCGTTTTTGCTGGGCACATCAATTATCTCCCCCATTGCTTCTCGCAAAGAAATGTCTCTCCTGGTGCAACGCATGGGCATATGTACTAGTTTAACTACTCCCAGGTTGCCCATTATTTGAGAAGGTAACTGTCGGTGTCAAAACCGACAGATCTCGGGTAGGGGGTCCCGAACTGTGCGTCTAGGCGGATGGTAACAGTAGACAAGGGACACGATGTTTTTACCCAGGTTCGGGCCCTCTCGATGGAGGTAAAACCCTACTCCTGCTCAATTAATATTGATGATATGGGTAGTACAAGAGTAGATCTACCATGAGATCAAAAAGGCTAAACCCTAGAAGCTAGCCTATGGTATGATTGTTGTTCGTCCTACGGACTAAAACCCTCCGGTTTATATAGACACCGGAGAGGGCTAGGGTTACACAGAGTCGGTTACAATGGTAGGAGTTCTACATATCCGTATTGCCAAGCTTGCCTTCCACGCCAAGGAAAGTTCCATCCGGACACGGGACGGAGTCTTCAATCTTGTATCTTCATAGTCCAGGAGTCCGGCCAACGGTGATAGTTCGGCTATCCGGACACCCCCTAACCCAGGACTCCCTCAGTAGCCCATGAACTAGGCTTCAATGACGACGAGTCTGGCGCGCATATTGTCTTCGGCATTGCAAGGCGGGTTCCTCCTCTGAATACTTCATAGAAGATTTTGAACACAAGGATAGTGTCCGGCTTTGCAAAATAAGTTCCACATACCACCGTAGAGAGAATAACATTTACACAAATTTAATCTGCTGACGTATTTCGTGGCATGACATCACACCACGGCCAAGCCTTTATTCGAATCGTTTTTACTGTTCCACCTCAGCGCGTTTAGCGAAGCGGTTTCCTTGGCACGTCTTGTCAAAGCAGAGATCGTGTCCCCTTATTCTGGGATTCTCATCAATACGGGCGTGGGTAACCCAACCGCGCCATTGATTACGGCACTTGGGAGATAAGCGAGTTTTACCAGGCTGGTGGGGACGCATAGTTTCGTCCGTCCATATAAGGGGATAAGGATCCACCTTTTTACCTACGCCTTCTTCCTCCTTTGCTTATCCATTTCCGCGTACTCGAGCTCCAGTGCCCAAGTCCGCACATCTCGCCTCAACCTTCCCCAGCCATGCCCGAAGCGGGAGGCAAGTGGATGGCCTCCTCCGTTACGGAGGGGCACATCAAGAGGCTGCGAAAGGCCGGATACTTGTCCAGCGACATCGCGCATCGACTCCCCCACAAGGGGCAGCTCATCCCCACCCCTGGGCCCCATGAGAGGGTGGTGTTCCTCACCCACTTCCTCCGCGGACTAGGTTTTCCACTTCACCCATTTGTCCGGGGGCTCATGTTCTACTATGGCCTGGATTTTCACGATCTGGCCCCGAATTTCATCCTCAACATCTCGGTGTTCATCATCGTGTGCGAGGCCTTCCTCTGCATCCAGCCCCACTTCGGCTTATGGATGAAGACCTTCAATGTCAAGCCGAAGGTAGTGGGCGGCCGCCAAGCAGAGTGCAGAGGTGCCATGGTGGGCAAGATGCCCAACGTCCTATGGCTCGAGGGCTCCTTTGTGGAGACCATAAAGGGGTGGCAATCGGGGTGGTTCTACATCACCGATCCGCATGACCCTAAATGGGTAGCGGCCCCTGAATTCCGATCTGGCTTCCCTACACGGCTCACCTCTTGGAAAGAGAAGGGCCTATCGTGGGGTGATTCGGAGGAGCTGACCGGACTCCAATCCCGCGTCCAAACCTTAGTGAACAAGAAGCTCAAGCTTGTCAACGTAGTCCAGGTCATGCTCATCCGCCGGATCCACCCATGCCAAAAATGGGCCTTTAATTTGTGGGAGTTTGATCCGGCACAGTACCAAACCTTGAGCAGGCTCTTCGACACTACTTACGAAGATGCCTGGAAGGTGCTGTTCAAGGGCGCCGAGGCTCTCGCATCCGCTACCGAAGATCGCGGATTTAGCTCGCAGCGTCAAGCCGGCGAGGTAAGCTATTTTACCCATCACAGGACGCTTATTTTCCATAGTTTGACTCTATGCGGGATCTAAACTCCCTTGACCTTTGACAGGCCAGGCAGAAGACGTCCGGGCAGGTTAACTGTCCGGCTCCCTTGCCAGAAGACCCAGCGAACGCCCGATTAATGGGGTTGCTGGCTCCGGCGCCTTACGTGGTACCGGAGAAGAAGGCCAAGAAGAAGGCCACATGAACCCGAAAGAGTTCCCGGCATCGGGTGTTATCGGACTCATCGTCCGATGACTCCGAGGCGGACTCCTCCCGCGAAGACAAGGAGGAGAAAAAAGAGGCTTCTCCCCCAGCGGGGGAGAGAAGAAAAGGAAGGCCTCCCCAACTGGGGAGGCCTGAGGGTCCAAGAAGGGAAGGACCCTTCCTCCGGACTTTTCCACCAACGCCGACGACGGTGAAGAGGATTGGCCCTCGAGGGCCAAGCCCCTGGCGAGATCGTAAGTGTCCGGATTCCAGAATAACTCATGATTTTTCCTTTGTCGCGTAGTGTCTTCTAACGCCGAATACAACCATGTAGCCCGCCCAAGGACGAGCTCCCCGCTTCGTCGAGCGGCTCCCTGGATTCGTCGGATGTGAATAGCACTTCACTTCCGACCGCCTCCTCCCCCCGTGACGCAGACGACACCGCGGTGGAGTCCCAAAAGGAGCCCAACCAGGAGGAGGTGGTCCTGGAGGCGCCGCAAGGCGACCTCCCAGACTCCGGGCGCAAAGAGGGCAAAACCCCAGAGGGCTCTAAGTCCGGCCCTGTGCCGGACTCCATATCGGAACCTACAGTGATTCCGAAGTCCGGCGGGTGGGCCCTTCGTAAGAAGGGCAAGACTGCGACGCCGGTGGCCTCCGTCCAACCGGAGGCACCAGATAACTTGCTGGAGGCGCTTAACGGCGCCTCCATCGACGAGGAGCACCGCACTATTATGAGTGCGGTGATCCAAAAAGTTCAGTCCGCCAAGAGCGGGCTGACTGAAGCCTGTACCAGCCTTCTAACAGGCTTTGAGGTATGTAATTAAGATATGTAAAAATAGTACCGCATAGACAGTAGCCCCTGATGCTCAGTTTGGTGTTCGGAAAGAAAAGCCGAACTGAGGATCTAAAAAGATATACGCAGGAGTCTAACATAAGCATGTCAATATGGGAATGCAGGCTGCGCTGCTGACCTCTGCCGCACTGACTGCGGAGGTCAATGTATTGAAGCAGAGCCTCGAGCGGTCTGAGAACGAGCTTGGCCGTGCCAAGAAGCAGCTCGAGGACAAGGAAGGTAAGTAATACCCTATTAAAGTAATACCTTATAGAAAGGATTTGGTTGCAAAAAATGATAGGAATAACGTGAATATTGCAGGGGCCACGAACGAGGTGGCGGCCCTGAAGGAGGCGGTGTCCAAGGCCGAAAAAAGTGCGGCCGCGGAGCGCACCGAGCGAGAGAAGCAGGAGGCGCGGGTGGCGGAGGTGCGGCAAGAGCTCCAGGCTTTCATGGAAAAACACGAGAGTTTGGAGCGTGACTCGAAGACTCGAGAGTCCGAGCTCGCCTTGGCTCTTGAGAGTGCCAAAGCCGCTAAGGCTGAAGCCCAGAAGGCCCTCCAGGAGATTGAGGCGATAAAAAAGATAGCGGCGGGTAAGGCATTCTTCATGCAAAGCAAGCATGTAAAAGTGAATTATCTGTTACTTACCCGAATTCGGAGCTCTCCAGGAGCGTTCGCAGATCTGCCCCGTAGTGTGTCCGATGCTGCCGCGTTCTATCGAGCCGAGGAGGGGAGCTCAACGGAAAAGGTGTTCTAGTCTCAATATGCTGAGGCCGGACATCCGGTGCCCCTGAGCGACCAGCTAAAGCAGCTGGTCGAGCTCCACAAGGTGGCCGAATAGGCCATGAAGGGCCTCATAGTTCGGCTGTGGCCTAAGGAAGCCATGCCTGGGAGCTACTTCGGTCTGGTGCGGCGGCTGGTGGACGCCTGTCCATGGATTGAAGTCATCAAGCATTCCGTCTGCATTGAAGGTGCCCGTCGGGCCCTTGCCCGCGCTAAAGTGCACTGGGGCAAGATGGACGCCGAGAAGCTTGTGACGGACGCGCCACCGCCGGGCAAGGAGTATTGCACGCCTGAGATGTACTATAAGGGTGTCCTGAAGGGTGCCCGCCTTATAGCGGGTGAGTGCTCCAAAGATGTAATTTTTTAGTAGACTCGCATTTGTTATCCTGTACGTTGAAAACTTTGTTCATATGTGCTAAGCAACGCTTGTTAATTTAAAATATTACCTTCTGTGCGGCCGTTTATCAAATTTGAGAGATGGCAAGTCGTTGGCTTCAGCCCCCATGCCACGAGTGCTGGGGTGTTCGGGATAAACTTGAGCGCTCTTGTTCCATTTCTTGGGTCCTTCGAGGAAGGCGCTCAACACAATGAACAAGGCAACCGGACTATAATGCTTGAATACTCCCACTTAGCCATAGAATTCTATAATTTTAAATTTCGGCAAAGCCCCTAGTGTTCGGAAGACCAAATTCGGGGCGCTATCCACGCCTGGGCCGGACAAAGCCGACTCCTCGCTCTAAGCGGCATAAGTCTTTAGGGACTCGAAAAACCTCTCGAACAGCGACCGGCTCTCGCCCTATCATGACGGTCAGTTTTAGCTTTCTCCACTGAGGTGCTCAACCCAGCTCAACCGGGGCACAATCGCAGTGGTTCTCCCAGCGCTACCTTAGCCGATATAACGGAACGTAAGGTACCAAAACATGGGAGCCGGGCAAACCCAACTATTGACCCAAGACATGATTCGGAGCCGATGCATATAATGCTATAAGTTCGGGGTGCCGCACTTGTTAAAGTGTTCGGACTTATCACACCATATTTTGGGGTACTTAAGCCCCTGGTGTATTTGGCCGTACCAAAGCGTACGGATGCAACATGTCATAAGTGAACATATATAGATAGAAAAAGGAATGCAATAATAGGCAAAAAGCAATGCATTGTTTATTCAAAGAATACTGCAATGAAAGCAGAACGATACAAATAGTGCGATAAGCAAGGGATGGGACTATTTAACATGTCCCCCTCCAGGGGTAGGCTGCGGGATGGTATGTAAAACAGGTATACTGCTCGTAATAGAGATCACCTGGACACTCGACGTAGCTTTTTTGCTTCCTTGGCTGTTGCATCGTGAGTTCGGCAATTCTACTGCTGGACAGGGCTTCTGGAAAACGGAGTCCTGAGAATAAGAGAAAAAAGAATGACACAATTGGGAGCCCCTGGTGTGGTTGAGCCGCTCTCCGGGCATGCCGTGGTCATGCCCCTGCGCCTATGCCCATGGTATCTCCAGAGCGTAGTTATGTACGCGTGGTACTGGTCTCGCGATTTCGCGAGGGCTGGGGTTGGGGCCGCATTGCTACGCGTGCTCGAAACGTGTCAGGCGGTCTTGTTGCAGGTTACTCCGGGCGCGCTTGACGGTGTCCGGACGTTTAGTAGTCGGACTCGAGAATTGCCTTACGAGGCTGCTTTGTACTTCCGCCGCGAGGGCCGCCGTATGCTCCTCCGTTTGGAGAGAGCGTTCGGTGTTTCCATTGACTGTGATTACTCCTCGAGGGCCTGGCATTTTGAGCTTGAGGTATGTGTAGTGCGACACCGCATTGAACTTTGCGAATGCGGTTCGTCCGAGCAGTGCGTGATAGCCACTGCGGAACGGGACTATGTCGAAGATTAATTCCTCGCTTCGGAAGTTATCCAGGGATCCGAAGACCACTTCGAGTGTAACAGAGCCTGTACAGTTGGCCTCTACACCTGGTATGACGCCTTTAAAGGTCGTTTTTGTAGGTTTGATCCTTTTGGGGTCTATGCCCATTTTGCGCACTGTATCCTGGTAAAGCAGGTTCAGGCTGCTGCCGCCGTCCATCAGGACTCTAGTGAGGTGAAATCCGTCAATGATTGGGTCAAGAACCAATGCAGCGAATCCGCCGTGGCGGATGCTAGTGGGGTGGTCCCTTCGATCAAAAGTGATCGGGCAGGAGGACCATGGGTTGAACTTTGGGGCGACTGGCTCCATCGCGTATACGTCCCTCAGTGCACGCTTCCGCTCCCTTTTGGGTATGTGGGTTGCGTATATCATGTTCACCGTCCGCACTTGTGGGGGAAAGCCCTTCTGTCCTCTATTGTTCGGCGGCCAGGGCTCTTCCTCGTCATCGCTATGCAGCCCCTTGTCGTTGTTTTCGGCATTTATCTTGCCTGCCTGCTTGAGCACCCAACAATCCCTGTAGGTGTGGTTGGCTGGTTTTTCGGGGGTGCCATGTATCTGGCACGAGCGATCGAGTATTCTGTCCAAATTGGACGGGCCCTGAGTATTTCTTTTGAACGAATTTTTCCGCTGACCGGGTTTAGAGCCTCTGAATCCGGCATTGACTGTCGTATCTTCAGTATTATCGCTGTTAATGCGGCGCTTGTGCTTGTTTCGACGCGACCTGCCATTGCTGTCCTTGGTATCCGAACTACCAGGGTTTTTGGTCAGGTTGTTACTGCGAGCTAGCCAGCTATCCTCTCCCGCGCAGAAGCGGGTCATGAGTGATGTGAGGGCTGCCATGGATTTCGGCTTTTCCTGTCCTAGGTGCCGGGCAAGCCACTCGTCTCGGATGTTATGTTTGAAGGCTGCAAGGGCCTCTGCATCCGGACAGTCAACGATTTGATTTTTCTTGGTTAAGAACCGTGTCCAGAATTGTCTGGCCGATTTATTTGGCTGCTGAATTATGTGGCTTAGGTCATCAACGTCTGGTGGTCGCACATATGTGCCCTGGAAGTTATCAAGGAATGCGGCTTCCAGGTCTTCCCAACAACCAATTGATTCTGCTGGCAAGCTGTTGAGCCAATGCCGAGCTGGTCCTTTAAGCTTGAGTGGGAGGTATTTGATGGCGTGTAGATCATCACCGCGGGCCATGTGGATGTGAAGGAGATAGTCCTCGATCCAAACCGCATGATCTGTTGTGCCATCGTATGATTCAATGTTTACGGGTTTGAAACCCTCGGAGATTTGATGATCCATTACTTCATCTGTGAAGCATAGTGGGTGTGCGGCGCCTCTGTATTGGGCTATATCACGACGCAGCTCAAATGAGCTTTGTCTACTGTGTTCGGCCCGGCCGGAATTGTTGTGTCCGGCGTGACGGTTGTCATCACGTATCGTGGGGCGCCCACGCGATCCGTAGATCGATCTTATTTGTCTTGCCTTGTCCTCCAATATGTCTCGAAAGTCTGACGCATTCCCCCGTGGCTTTGTACTTTTCGAGCGATGTCGGGGTGCGGCTTTAGCGGAGGGCCTAGAGGCCTCTCTGTCGCGGCCACAAGGTGGCCGGTCGGCCGCGTCATGCGCTGGTGATGTAGGTTTGGGTGCTTCCTCCTCTAATTGGGGTAGCAGCCTGCGTTTTGGGTAGCTCTTGGAGGGGCGATCGAGTTTGTACTCTTCGGCTGCAAGGACTTCGGTCCATTTGTCAGCTAGCAAGTCTTGGTCAGCTCTAAGCTGCTGCTGCTTTTTCTTGAGGCTGCTTGCCATGGCCATAAGCCTGCGCTTGAAACGCTCTTGTTCGACGGGATCCTCGGGCACGACAAATTCGTCGTCGTCGAGGCTTGCTTCATCTTCGGAGGGAGGCATATAATTATTGTCCTCTACCTCTCTGTCTGCCTCCCTATCATGAGGGTTGGATTCTCCCTCCTCCCGTGTTGAATCCTGCTAGAGGGGGTTGTCTTCGGCACTGTCTGGGGTGTTATTATCTCCCGTGCCGGAATCATCGTTTTTGCTGTGTCGGGATTTAGAGCGGCGCCGCTGACGCCGGCGCTTGGGCTATTTCTTGGAGGGGTCATCCTCCGCTGTTCCATCGCCATTCCCATCTTTTGGGATGTCCACCATGTATATGTCGTATGACGAGGTGGCCTTCCAGTGCCCTATAGGCTCTGGTTCTTGGTTATCTCCTGCATCGTCGTCCATACCGTCGATGTCTTTGGAGTCGAAGTCGAGCATGTCGGTTAAATCATCGATAGTGGCTACAAAGTGGGTGGTGGGTGGGCATTGAATTTCTTCGTCGTCTGCATCCCAACCTTCCTGACCATAGTCCGGCCAGGGCTCCCCTGATAAAGAGAGAGACTTTAGCGAGTTCGGGATGTCGCCAAAGGGCGAGTGCTGAAAGATGTCCACGACAGTGAACTCCATAACCGACGCACAATCGGATTTGATTGGCAGGGGCGCGGGAGGTTCAGAGTCCGGAAAGGAGTCCGGCACCTCGGAGTCACGGGCTTTGTGAAGGACAGGGATGGTGTTCGGCTCAATCGCCGTAGAGATCGTAGCCCCCGAGGCGGTGTCCAACCACTCGTCCTCGACCGGCGAAGTCGGCTTTGAGCTAGGGGTCGGAGCGGACGCTGGTGCGGCCTCCAGGGTACTGTCCGGCGGCAGAGCTAGATCATACCCATCGAGACCGTGCGGCGCGCTTGGCTGTGGCTCGAATCCGTCGAAGATCAAGTCTCCGCAGATGTCAGCTGTGTAGTTCAAACTCCCAAATCTAACCTGATGGCCAGGGGCGTAGCTTTCGATCTGCTCCAGATGGCCAAGTGAATTGGCCCGCAGTGCAAAGCAGCCGAATATGAAGATCTATCCGGGGAGAAAAGTCTCACCCTGGACCGCGTCGTTGTTGATGATCGAAGGAGCCATCGGGCCTAAAGGTGACGACACAGAGGAACTCTCAATGAAAGCACCAATGTCGGTTTCAAAACCAGCGGATCTCGGGTAGGGGGTCCCGAACTGTGCGTCTAGGCGGATGGTAACAGGAGACAAGGGACAAGATGTTTTTACCCAGGTTCGGGCCCTCTCGATGGAGGTAAAACCCTACTCCTGCTCGATTAATATTGATGATATGGGTAGTACAAGAGTAGATCTACCATGATATCAAAAAGGCTAAACCCTAGAAGCTAGCCTATGGTATGATTGTTGTTCGTCCTACGGACTAAAACCCTCCGGTTTATATAGACACCGGAGAGGGCTAGGGTTACACAGAGTCGGTTACAATGGTAGGAAATCTACATATCCGTATTGCCAAGCTTGCCTTCCACGCCAAGGAAAGTCCCATCCGGACACGGGACGGAGTCTTCAATCTTGTATCTTCATAGTCCAGGAGTCCGGCCAACGGTGATAGTCCGGCTATCCGGACACCCCCTAACCCAGGACTCCCTCAGTAACCCCAACTCAAATCCCAATTAAAAATATCATCATTAACCCAATTCAAATTAATTTAGAGTAACGTGATGAAATCACATCAATAGTTTCAGGTACTAGATACTCAAGATGTCCATGATCGGGGACATGGCTAACCATGATTAGTTTATACACTCTGCAGAGATTGCGCATCCCCCCCCACAAGACTCGACCGCATCCATGATCGGATGATTGAGACATAGCCTTTCTGAAGCATTAACTCTTCACTCTGGGTAGACAGTACCACCTACATCCCCTACATCTGCTAGCCTACCACTGAAAGAGGTCACGCAACATACTCAACTAAGCCAGAGCCCATAATGGCTTGTGGATGCACATGGAAGTTTCTAGCATGAATAATCTTATGATCCCTTTGATCCTGGGTGGCATTCCATAGGATAATCACATGGGTACTCCGTGAATTCCAAAAACAGGCAACACTGGGTTCCCCAGGTGCCTCAGCCAATCCACCCAGATGTATATTAAAGTTGCCACCTTAATGTTATCCATGATTGAATAACTCTCAAACTTCCATGTGTGAATCACGATCCAATCCCCGTCTATGAGCATGGCTAAGCAATAAATAAGCATAACGTATATTCCCAGGGTGATCAAAAGGTATTAGTTTCCTACCTCAAGCACTACAACCAAAACCACATGTTCCCAAGCCTACTAATGCAACTATTTGAGGGGCAGAACTAATGCATAGTAAAAACCAGGTATAAAAGAGTATGATCAAAGTGTAACTTGCCTTGCTGACGATCTGCAAACTCTAGAGATTCGTAGTAACAAGCTTCGCACTCCGGGTAATCTAGCGTAGACAAACAATAGCATACATAAGCAATCACTCAATCGAAACACGAGAAAACCGAGAAAAGATCCTAATCGAACATGAAACAAGCAAACGGCTTAAACTAACAAGAGTCAAACCTAACAGCAATATTAACAGGTGAATTAGATTTTAGCAGTAGGTACAAGTGATTAGCTATGCTTTGCAAAAAGATTCAACTCAAACGAAGCAACGGAAGTCAAAATACGAATGAAACAAGATCGCTTACTAATCTGGAGTAAACTCCAATTTTACAGTAACAAAATCATGTTTAAGTTGGTTAACTGGAAAGAACAGAACGATATGAAGATTTAGGCGCTGGTTTCATCAAACTTGGATAAACGAGTAAAAAGTTATGCTAGTTTAAAGATCAGGAGCTAAATCGCGATAAAACTATTCGCGGATAGGTCCCTAACCGAACATAAACTAAAAAGAAAAATCCTACGGCGCGAACGTTTGCTATAAGTACTTAACCGGCGAAAAGAATTCGTTAAAACGAACGAACGGGCATTCGTTAAATAATAAAACCGAACTAACTGATCTATAAACTGAACCGGTAAAAATAAATAATAAAAAAACCGACGAAAAACCTACATAAACCGATCTAGGTTTTATACCTAAAACCGGCGGTCGGCGGCGGCGGGAATCCGGCGAGATGGCGGCGGCGGCAGGCAACGACGACTGGTGGCGGCGACATAGGCGAGCGGCAGTGGCGGCGGCACGCGGGCAGGCAGGCGGCAGCGGCGCAAGCGAGGGCGGTGGCGGCGGTGTCGACTCGGGGGTCTAGGGTGGCCTAGGGTGCGACTTTTAAGGGGAGGGGGCGAGGCGGCTTGTGGGACGGGGCAAAGCGGCGGCGGAATCGGAGTCGGGAGGACTCCGGCTCAGCGATGTCGGTGGCGGCGCGCGGGCTGGCCTGGCTCGGCTGGGCCTTCGGCCCAGTCGGGCGACGAAGTTTTTTTAAATAATTTCACCCGAAAGAAAAATTGCTAATAAAATATAAAGAAAATTCTAAAAATGCCAAAAACAATTTTCACCGTCTAAATAAAATATTTAGAACAAAGTGAACATTTTTCTAGCCTAAAAATGCAATTTTCAAAAATGCAAATTTTTCTAATTCAAATAAAATAGCAAATAACATACAAATAAAATCTAATTTGATTTTAAAATTATTTCTCCAATATTTCTCCCTGTTTGAAGAAGTCATACTATCTTCTCTCATATATTTTTAGTATTGGAAACAATTAGAGAGAAAATAATAAAATCAAAATTGATCCTTTCTTCCAATTTGAAATAAATTCAAATAAGAATTTTGTGAAACCTCCAACTCTCTCCTTGGGTCCTTGAGTTGCTTAAGATTTCCAGGATCACAACAAAACGCAAGAATATATATGATATGCATATGATGATCTATGTATAACATCCAAATTGAAAATTGGGATGTTACAAACCTACCCCCTTAAGATGAATCTCGCCCTCGAGATTCGGGTTGGTCAGCAAAAAGGTTTGGGTGGTCTCTACGGAGATCTTCTTCTCGCTCCCAGATGGCTTCCTCCTCGGTATGGTGGCTCCACTGAACTTCGCAAAACTTGATAACCTTGCTGCGAGTAACTCGGCTGGAAAACTCGAAATCTTAATGGGCTTCTCTTCATAAGTCAAATCACTGTCTAACTGAATTGCTTCCGGTGGCACTGTATCTCTTTGAGGAATATCGGCCATCTCTGCGTGGCACTTCTTCAACTGGGAAACGTGAAACACATCATGAACCCCTGACAATCCATCTGGCAATTCCAGCTTGTAGGCAACTTCTCACATGCGTTCTAAAACTCTGTATGGTCCCACAAAACATGGTGCTAGCTTTCCCTTGACTCCAAAATGCTTAACTCCTCGAAGCGGGGACACACGAAGATATGCTCTGTCTCCAACTTCGTAAACTATCTCCTTGCGTTTAGTATCCGCATAACTCTTCTGCCTGGACTGGGCTACCTTGTGTCTGTCGTGAGTCAACTTAACCTTCTCTTCAGAGTCTTTGATCAAATATGGTCCGAACAACTGTCGATCTCCAACTTCATCCCATGATAACGGTGTCCTGCACCTCCTTCCGTACAAGGCTTCGAAAGGGGCCATCTTCAGACTGGCTTGGTAATTGTTGTTGTAAGAGAACTCTACATAAGGCAAATTGTCATCCCAACAAGATCCATAATCTAACGTACAAGGCTTCGAAAGGGGCCAATCTGATTGACTCTCTCCGTCAATCCATCTGTCTGTGGATGAAAGGTTGTACCGCACTCTAGCCTGGTACCTAAAGTTTCATGCAACTGATTCCAAAACTTTGAAGTAAACTGGGTTCCTCTATCTGATACAATGGTCCTCGGAACTCCATGCAGACATACGATCCTGGTCATGTATATCTTTGCCAACTTAGCACTCGTATAAGTGGTCTTCACGGGGTGAAATGAGCTACTTTCGACAAACGATCGACTACAACCCAGATAGAGTCATAGCCTGAGCGATTCCTGGGAAATCCAGTGATAAGATGCATGCCAAGCTTATCCCACTTCCATTCGGGTATTGGCAATGGCTGTAGCAATCCAGCTGTCTTCTGATGCTCTGCCTTAACTCTCTGACATACATCACATACTGCTACATACTCGGCAATATCCTTCTTCATTCCTGTCCACCAGAAACTTTCCTTCAAATCTAGGTACATCTTAGTGTTTTCTGGGTGAATTAGATACGGCGAATGATGGGCCTCCTGCAGAATCAACTTCCTGATCTCGGGGTCATTAGGCACATATAAGCGATCCTCGTACCATAAAGTGTTGTGCTCATCCTTACGAAATCCTTTAGCCTTTCCTTTACTCATTGACGGGGGGATGACCCCCAGGTAGGCCCAAGACGGCAAACGACGCTTCAAAAACATCGGGGCCAGCAACGCCCCTCAACCCGGCTCACACTTGGCCGGGATTCTCAACCCGGCCAAGTCCCTCAACTCGGCTGAGGGAGTCCTGGACTAGGGGGTGTCCGGATAGCCGGACTATCATCGTCAGCCGGACTCCAAGACTATGAAGATACAAGATTGAAGACTTCGTCCCGTGTCCGGATGGGACTTTCCTTGGCGTGGAAGGAAAGCTTGGCAATACGGATATGTAGATCTCCTACCATTGTAACCGACTCTGTGTAACCCTAGCCCTCCCCGGTGTCTATATAAACCGGAGGGTTTTTGTCCGTAGGACAACAACCATTACAACAATCATACCATAGGCTAGCTTCTAGGGTTTAGCCTCCTTGATCTCGCGGTAGATCCACTCTTGTACTACCCATATCATCAATATCAATCAAGCAGGAGTAGGGTTTTACCTCCATCGAGAGGGCCCGAACCTGGGTAAAAACATCGTGTCCCTTGTCTCCTGTTACCATCCGCCTAGACGCACAGTTCGGGACCCCCTACCCGAGATCCGCCGGTTTTGACACCGACATTGGTGCTTTCATTGAGAGTTCCTCTGTGTCGTCACCGATAGGCTTGATGGCTTCTTCAATCAACAACAACGCCGTCCAGGGTGAGACTTTTCTCCCCGGACAGATCTTCGTATTCGGCGGCTTCGCACTGCGGGCCAATTCACTTGGCCATCTGGAGCAGATCAAAAGTTACGCCCCTGGCCATCAGGTCAGATTTGGAAGCCTAAACTTCACGGCGGATATCCGCGGAGACTTGATCTTCGATGGATCCAAGCCGCAGCCGAGCATGCCGCACTGTCACGATGGGCATGATCTAACTCTGCCGCCGGACAGTACCTTGGAGGCCGCACACGAATCCGCTCCGACCCATAGTTCGGAGCCGATCGCGCAGATCGAGGACGGGTGGCTGGACACCGCCTCGGGAGCTGCAACTTCCACGGCGATGGAGCCGAACACTAACCTCGTCCCTTATAAAGCTCGTGACTCCGAGGTGCCGGACTCCCTGCCGGACTCCGAACCTCCTGCGCCCCTGCCAATCGAATCCGATTGGGCGCCGATCATGGAGTTCACCGCTGCGGACATCTTTCAGCACTCACCCTTTGGCGACATCCTAAATTCGCTAAAGCATCTCTCGCTATCCGGAGAGCCCTGGCCGGACTACGGCCAGGATGGTTGGGACGCGGACGACGAAGAAATTCAAAGCCCACCCACCACCCACTTTGTACCAACTGTCGACGATCTAATAGACATGCTAGACTACGACTCCGAAGACATCGACGGTATGGACGACGATGCCGTAGACAATCAAGAACCAGCGCTCACCGAGCACTGGAAGGCCACCCCAACCCATGACGTATATATGGTGGACACCCCAAAAGGAAGCGATAACGAGGAACAACGGGGCGCGGCAAAGGATAATCCCGCCGAAAAACAGCCAAAACGGCGACGTAGACGCCGCCCTAAGTCCCACCTCGACAAAAACAACACTCCTAATGAGCCAGCAATAGAGCAGGGCAAACCAGTGGATGAAGAACATGCAACCAAGCAACCGTCCGAACAGGACGAATCAGATAATCAATCCATGCCCGGCGAAACCAACAGTCCACACGACCTCACGCCGGACACACCACCAATGCATAAGAACCTTCACAAAAGACTCGTCGCCACTGCAAGAAGTCTGAAGAAGGAAAAACGGAAGCTCAAAACAGCGGAAGACATACTCAGAATGAGGTGGAGCAAAGTACTCAAGACCGCAGACAAATATGGCAATGGCCACCAAACAAAGAGCTACCCGAAGCGCAAGCTGCTGCCAGAATTTGACGAGGAAGCCATAGAGCCCCCACAGTCAAAGAACAAAGAGGCCGCCTGGCCGGATAGACGGCCAGATGACAGGCCAAAAGCGACAAGCGGCGCCGCACACAAGCCAACTCATGATCCTGGGAAAACAGATGGCCCAGCCAGGTCCATTTACGGGCCAAAAAAGAGGGCCCCAGGAAGCAACACAACACGCCAAGTGTTCGAAGACAGCGGCACACCCAAATACAGGGGCGCCGCACACCCACTATGTTTCACCGATGAGGTGCTGGATCATGAATTTCCAGCAGGGTTCAAACCCATAAACATAGAGGCATACGACGGAACAACAGACCCTGGAGTCTGGATAGAGGATTACATACTACACATACACATGGCTAGAGGAGATGATCTCCACGCCATAAAATATCTACCCCTCAAGCTCAAAGGGCCAGCTCGGCATTGGCTCAAAAGCCTCCCAGAAAACACTATTGGAAGTTGGGAAGAGCTTGAGGACGCGTTTAGAGCAAATTTTCAAGGGACTTATGTCCGCCCTCCGGATGCAGACGATCTAAGTCATATAACTCAACAGCCCGGAGAGTCAGCGCGCAAATTCTGGAACAGGTTCCTTACCAAAAAGAACCAAATAGTCGACTGTCCGGACGCTGAAGCCTTAGCAGCTTTTAAACACAACGTCCGGGACGAATGGCTCGCCAGACACCTCGGCCAAGAGAAGCCGAGGACAATGGCCGCGCTAACAAGCCTCATGACCCGCTTTTGCGCGGGGGAAGACAACTGGCTAGAAAGATGCAGCACCAGCGGCCCGAGTACATCCGAGATAAGAGATGGAAACGGAAAATCATGGCACAGAAAAGATCAGCGCCGGAATAAGGAAAAAAGCCCAAAGAACACGGCGGTCAACGCCGGATTCAAAAGGTCGCGGCCAAACAATAAAACACTGCCTCTTAAGGACAACAGTGATGAGCTATCCAACTTAAACAAAATTTTGGATCGGATATGTCAAATCCACAGTACCTCCGGAAGGCCTGCAAACCACACCCACCGAGATTGTTGGGTTTTTAAATAGTCCGGCAGACTCAACACCGAACACAAGGGGCTCGACGCGCCAAGCGAGGACAATGACGAACCCCACCAGCAGAGCACTGGAAAACAAAAGACTTTCCCACAAGAAGTCAAAGCAGTAAACTCACTCCATGTGATAGTACGGAAAAACAATGCGGCACCCGCTAAGATAGGTGTCGCACGGTCCACCCCAGCGGAACCGCAAGATTGGATGTCAAAACTAATCACTTTTGACCACCTGGATTATTCCAGAAGTGTTCGAAATGCAGGATGGACTGCTCTGATATTGGATCCTATAATCGACGGACTACAATTTACACAAGTCCGGATGGACGGCGGCAGCGATTTAAACCTGCTATATCCGAACACAATCCGCAAGTTGGGGATAGACCTTACTAAAATTCGACATAGCCGCACTTCCTTTAAAGGAGTGACGCCAGGCCCTTACGCCAAGTGCACAGGCTCCTTATTACTAGAAGTTGTGTTCGGGTCACCTGACAACTTCCGACGCGAAAAGCTAATCTTTCACATCGCCCCATTCAAAAGTAGCTATCAAGCACTATTGGGACGTGAAGCTTTTGTCCGCTTTAACGCAATACCACATTACGCGTCTCTTACACTTAAAATGCCCGGTCCACGTGGCATCATTTCATTAAGAGGGTCATTCAAAGACCCCGGACACGGCTAGACGAGTCCGGCATAAATAAGCTAGGGGCTCCCTAGCCGCACACCCCTTCACAAGGGGCTGTGCATATAAGCAATAATGAGCTAATATAGGCTCAGCTTTATTAATTTATTAATATTTCAATTTTTTATGCACTTTTCGCACGATTTCTTTTCAAACTAAGTTCCTCTCTTTTTACAGATGAACAACGTGCACACCCGTCCAGGATACGGCACAACGGAGACACAGGCGCAGACGTGCAGTAGGGACCCGTTGCAAGGATTCTTTTCAGATTAAGACCCTGCGTAAACCTTTTTTACTGTCTCTTGTTGCTATAATCCCCTAGTTTTTCATTATAACCAGAGAGGAGACTGATGTTTTGGCATCGGCCGCGTTAGAGGACCTCGCCCATACCTGGACACTAGGGGCTTAGGGCATTGTTCTGCCCGTTATTATAAAGACCGAACACCTTAGGGAGTGTTCGGCGTCTCGAGTTAGGCCTTATGCATCAGCTCCGAATCATGTCTTTGGTCAAATGTTGGGTTTGCCCGGCTCCTGTGTTTTGCTGCCTTACGTTTCGTATCATCGGCTAATGCGGCACCAGGAGAACTACTGCGATTGTGCCCCAGTTCGGCTGGGCGAGCACCTCAGTAGAGAAAGCCGAAAAGTGACTGTCATGATACATCGAGAGACTGGTCAACCACTCGATCGACCACAGGAATGTTTAGAATTCCTCCGCTTTGACGAAGGACCGTTTCCCGGTCAGGCACATACGCGCCCCGAATTCGGATAGCGCGGTGCCCCCAGGGGCTATATCGTAGCCCCACCCTCGAACTCCCATGGCTAAGTGAAAGTGATAAAGCATTATAGTCCGGTTGCCTCGTTTGCTACGCTACCACCTCCTTCACAGGACCGAGACGTCGGATTAAGTGTGAAAATGCGCTATTTTTGCGAACACCCCCGCACCTTGTGCGTGGGGGCTGAAGCCGACGACTGCCATCTTTCAGGTTATACACACGTATACATAAACGGCCGCATAGGAGATATTTCAATACTTGAACGCACAAGTATAAAAAGCGCCTACATCATAAACATTGTTTTACAAAATAAAACGTTCATTTGAACGTGACATTTTTTGAGCACTGCGACTCTATTACACGAGCACCACGCAGAACTTCCCCAAAATAGTGCTCGGCGGGTAACCGGCTCTCGTCCGAACCCTGGGTCGCAACAGCGGTGGCATCCATCTCTGTCCAATGTGTCTTCACACGGGCGAGTGCCATCCGTGCACCCTCTATGCAGGCCGACCGCTTCATCGCCTTGATATGCGGCACCGCCCCAAGAAATTGCTGCAATAAGCCAAAATAGCTCTTCGGCTTGGGCCTATCCGGCCAGACATGAGTCACGATATCCGTCATGGCAAGCCCGGACAACCTATTCAGCTCAGCCCACTCGGCCAACCGGTCGGTCAGCGGAAGTGAACGCTCCGGACTATGGAATTGAGACCAAAACAGCTCTTCCGTCTTGTGATCCTTCTGGCTTCGGAAGTGCACAACGGCATCCGCCGCACTCGCTGCTAAGTCCATATAAGGATCCTCCGGACCCCACAGCTGGCCAAGTTGAGCATACTTTGGATCCGTAAACCTTCGGCGCAGCAGAAAGGGCTTGCCAGCCACAATGTCTCCGGCTTGGCGCAGCTCCTCCTTTATAGCCCGCATTGCAGAACGGGCATCCTTGGCTTCGGCGGTGGCCTTCCCCAGGTCTTCTCGCTCCGCTAGGCGCTCCTTTTCAAGAGCCTCATTGCGGTCGGTAGCATCTTTTAACTTCACGGCCATTTCGGCCATCTCTTCCCTGCTTCGGCAGTGTGCAGCCCTTTCGGCTTCTAACTCCTCGGCCGCCCTCGAGGCCGCCGCATTACTCCTTCTGGCTTGCTCCTTGGCTTGAGCAAGTTCGGCCCGAAGGCTCTCCACAGCAGCGGCACCATCTGCATTCAACACAATGTTGTAAGGAGTGGGCTTCGGCTCCCTTACTAAGTGACCGCAAAGAAACACTTACCTTGCGACTCATCAAGTCGCCTGTTGACTAGCGCGATGTCCGCATCCGCAACGTCGAGTTGCCGCTTTAGTTCAGCAACTCCATCAGTCCGGCTGGCCCCCGGACGATCCGCCACCTGCATAGGAACGGCGAAAATTGAAACCTGCGATTTTGATCCTCGGCACGCTGTCGCTTTCGACAACCTACCGAGTCTCAGGGGCTACTATCTATACAGGGCGCACTTTTATGTGCAAAACTGTCAAAAAGGTGTGTCGTTTTTACGTACCTCAAACCCCGCCAGCAAACTCCTGACGGCATTATGCAATCCGCTTTCGGCGGACGAAATCCTTCCAATCACCATACTCATCAATGCATGGTGATCTTCTGAGATGGACGCCCTCTCAAGTAGATCCTTCAGCTCCCCCGGCCGAACTCTAGTCGGCGCCGAACTCTTCGGCTCTGCCGGGCTCGGGGATACCCTCCGTGATGACACTTCAGGCTCGTCCGCCCTATCCGACGGCGCAGCAGACGGAGGCGTCTCGCTCTCCACCATCTCCGGACGAAGGTCCCCCGAAGACGAGCTCATCTGAGAAGGTCGGAGATCCGAACTACAAGGTAAAAATTTCGGTTATCCTCAGAAGCACAAATAGGGATGTCTCTTATTACCGAACTCCCTTTTTTCTACTCACGGCTCGCTGGAGGGCTGATTCTTTAGGGGAGACTGTGCGGCCGGGACCTCCCCGGACGCAGGACCCTCTGGTGAAGATTTCTTCCCCCGCTTAGGGGCTTTGGCCTCCGGGTCTTCGGAGGCGGTCCTCTTCTCCCCCTGGAGGGAGGGATTCTCGATCCCCCCTTCTTCAAGAGCCTCCTTGGGCGAGGCGGTAGCTCCCCTATTTTCCCCTTCGCCTTCTTCTGAAGGCGCAACCTCCAGCATCCTGACCAGCACGGGATCCGGCGCGGTCTCTGGGAGGGGGGCCGGACACCGTATCAGCTTTGCTTGCGCTATCCACTCCTGTTAAAGGGCAATGGGTTAAAAGGCGAATCATAGAAAGGCAAACAAACGGTATGTCCGGACTCGGAGCTACTTACTTGTGTATCCGGGCGATTGCAGCTTAGGCCGGCGTCCTCGGTCAATTCCGGACACGCCTCTCGTGATCCGAAGAATAATTTGTACATCTCCACGGGTGTCATACCCATGAAGTGTTGAAGAATCCGTGGTCCCTCCGGATTAAACTCCCACAGCCGGAGAGGGCGGCGTTTGCAGGGCAGGAGACGCCTAATCAGCATGACCTGCATTACCACAACCAGATCGATCTCCCTCGTTTGGAGGTCTCGAATCCGGCCCTGCAGTAGGGGCACGTCCTTTGACGGCCCCCAGTTGAGCCCTTGGTTGACCCACGACATCAACCGTCGTGGAGGTCCCGAGCGGAATAAGGGCGGCGGCTTCTGCCTGCTGCCCTTCGGAGCGGTGATATAGAACCACTCCTGCTGCCACAAGCCGAGCTCCTCTTGGAAGGAGCCCTCGGGCCACGGGGCATCGGCCCTCCTGCTTACGGCCGCCCCGCCGCACTCTGCTTGACGCCCCCCGATCATCTTCGGCTCCACATTGAAGGTCTTCAGCCACAGGCCAAAGTGGGGGGTGACGCGGAGGAAGGCTTCGCAGACAACAATAAATGCGGAAATATGGAGGATGGACTCCGGAGCCAAGTCGTGGAATTCCAACCCATAGTAGAACATGAGCCCTCTCACAAAAGGATCCATCGGGAAGCCTAAACCCCGACGGAGGTGGGATACAAAGACGACGTACTCGCCGGGCTCGGGGGTGGGGATGGCCTGCCCTTCGGCAGGCAACCTGTGCGAAATCTCGTAAGACAGGTACTTGGCCTCTCGCAGCTTTAGCACGTCCTCCTCCGTGACGGAGGAGGGCATCCACCGGCCCTGAAGGTCGGAGCCGGACATTGTTGAAGGTCCGAAGCGCTCGAATCTGGGGCTCTGGGTGTTGGAACTTGGAGCAAGGAGAAGGTTCGATGGAGGATTGAAGAAAAGAAACGAGCCTTGGTCCTATTATAAAGAGGAAGAATACCAGAGCCGTCTCCGTGACCGTTCGGGACTCGCCTTCGATAGAGGGGGCGTGGTGACGGGCGCGGTTGGGTTACCCACGTCCGTATTGATGAGAATCCCGGAATAAGGGGAACACGATCTCTGCTTCGACAAGACGTGCCAAGGAAACCGCTTCGCTAAACGCGCTGAGGTGGTATAATAAAAAACGATTCAAGTAAAGGCTTGGTAGTGGCGTGACGTCATGCTACAAGATACGTCGGCAGATTGAACTTGTGTACATAATATTCTCTCTACGGTGGAATGTGGAAATTATTTTGCAGAGCCGGACACTATCCTGGTGTTCGCAATCTTCTATGAATTATTCGGAGGAGGAACCCGCCTTGCAATGCCGAACAATATGCGCGCCGGACTCATCGTCATTGAAGCCTGGTTCAGGGGCTACTGAGGGAGTCCTGGACTAGGGGGTGTCCGGATAGCCGGACTATCATCATCAGCCGGACTCCAAGACTATGAAGATACAAGATTGAAGACTTCGTCCCGTGTCCGGATGGGACTTTCCTTGGCGTGGAAGGCAAGCTTGGCAATACGGATATGTAGATCTCCTACCATTGTAACCGACTCTGTGTAACCCTAGCCCTCCCCGGTGTCTATATAAACCGAAGGGTTTTAGTCCGTAGGACAACAACCATTACAACAATCATACCATAGGCTAGCTTCTAGGGTTTAGCCTCCTTGATCTCGCGGTAGATCCACTCTTGTACTACCCATATCATCAATATCAATCAAGCAGGAGTAGGGTTTTACCTCCATCGAGAGGGCCCGAACCTGGGTAAAAACATCATGTCCCTTGTCTCCTGTTACCATCCGCCTAGACGCACAGTTCGGGACCCCTTACCCGAGATCCGCCGGTTTTGACACCGACACCGGCCGTCCGGCCGGCTCCCTGTCCGGCTGCTCCAGCCGGCCTGCTACGCGAAGTCAACCATGGCGCCCCATCTGACCCGACACCGACAAGACGGCCATATTGCAACCACTGTTGCTGATAAAGCATACATTATTCGCTCGTCACACGCGTCATCATCTACAGTGTACTTTGTCCCCCGGGCATTGATTTATAAAATGCCCCGGGGACAAACCTTAGGCTAGTATGCAAGAAAGCATGGCTTGGGATGTAAGCTATACGCTGTAGCTTACATCCCAAGCACACACCCATGCCTACATGACTTACATCACAAGCTAGCTCACACTATATAAACAAGCACAAATCCATCCATCCACTCTCACGTATGGACACACACCCATACGGCCACAAGCTCCACTCACGGCCACTAGTGCCAAGTGCACCACGCCACACACTCTTGTGCTCATATATTTACACAGATACGAGGCCAGATGCCCATGGCACTGACCTCAGATACAGCTCCAAGAACAACTTTGTACTGTCAGACATTCACACTGCATATATATTCAGACATGCAGGAATAGGAGTATTATTTCTCCGAGAGCGTTGAACCTGGGTAAACCACCGCATGTTGTTTGCCCAATCCCGTCCCCACATCTCCAAAGCAGTCTTGCCCTCACCTCAAGCCACCTTGTGGCATCTGTCGTCTCACAAACCCGCCCGCGAGATCACCCCAACAGTTGGCGCCCATCATGGGGCGTACTATGATACCACAGCTGCTGCGGAACCGCGGTCTGGGCGCGACCATTTTCATCATCTCCGCCGCGACATCGCCGCCGTCTCTCTGGCCACGCTCGAGGGCTCAACATCAACTTGCCCCCGAGGCGGCCGAGCGGAGCGGCGCGTCCTGGTCGTCGGCCTCGCCATCTTCATTATCGTCACCGTGGCATCACATCGTCGCTCCGGGGCTCTACATCAACACGCCCCCCGGCGCGACCGTGGGGGCGGCGTGTCATCGTCATCCGCCTTCGGTCTGCGCACTCGCCGCTCCGGATCTGTCTGCGGATCCCTGCGGCGAGTCCGCGGTGCCGTGTTCCCGCGCGCCACACATGCCACGCCCTGCTCGTGAATGTCTTGCTGCCGTCCATCTCGCCCTGCGCTGCTCCAGCCAGCTACGCCGTCCCTCGGGCTCCTCGTCCCTCCCACTATCGCCGCGTCGCGTGCGCTACAGTAGTACGAACCGGCCAAGCGGCCTGCAATGCCACCGTCCCGACCGGCCGCTCCCCTAGTGCTTGTCCTCGCGCATCTCCTCCCCCTTGCGCTCTCCAAGCTTGAGCGTGCGGCACCATCCACGGCCTCCTCCCGTCGTCGGCTTCGCAACGTCCCCCGCGCGCGCCAGCCGCCCAACCGCCAACGCACTGCTCGCCCTCAATACGGCCGCTCCTCGCTCACGCGACCAGACCGCGCGGCGACGTCCCGCCTACCGTCTCCGTGCGACCCGGCCCCGTCCAGCGTCCTGCTCGGCGCCTCCGCCTTGCTCGCACACCGGCTCCGCGCGACCCGACCGTGCGCCGGTTTCCTGCCTGCCGTCTCCGCGCGAGCTGGCCCTGTCCGGCGTCCCGCTCAGCGCCTCCGCCTCGCCCGCGCGCCGACTCTGCGCGACACGACCGTGCGTCGGCATCCCGCCTGCCGTCTCCGCGCGACCCGGCCTCGTTCGGTGTCACGCTCGGTGCCTCCGCCCTGGCAGCACGCCGGCTCCGCGGGACCCAACAGTGCACCGGTGTCCCGCCCGCCGTCTCCGCCCGACCCGGCCCCGTCCGGCGTTTCGCTCGTCACCTCCGACTTCGCCCGCGCGCCGCTCCCGCGCTCGTCCGCCGGGTCGCGGCGAGCCGGCCTCCACGTCCGGCGTCCGCACCAGCTCGGTGTCCGGCTCCGCCTCCCGCCCGCGCGCCGGGCCGGCTCGCCGTTCGCCGACTCCGCCGTCCCCGACTGGCTCCCCAAGCCGGCCGCATCCAGCTCCCCGACGCCGCCCCGAGCTTGGCCGGGTCTGGCTCGCCCCGCTTCCCGGCCTCCCGCCAGCTGCTCCTCCGCTTCGGCCGGCTTTCCGCAACCCGGCTGGCTGGCTGGCTGGCCGGCTGGGGGCCCGACCCGTTCGCTCGTCTGCCTCGATGCCGGCTGTGCCAAGCCGGCCTAGCCGTCAGCCAGCCTCGACGCTTGGCCGGTCAGGCCCGACCGGTCGAGACCCCCCTTCGAGCACCTGGAGGTTCGAAGGCTACCCCCAGTGGGTGCGCCGGCGCACTCCACGAGCGCCAAGCCGCGCCGGCTGTCATCGACAACCTCCACCTCGTCTACATGAAAATCAATGTGAGCTCCTCACCTGCATACTTTCGCACCACGTGCAAACCCGGATAACCCCGAGCGACACTCGGGACCACCTCCGCATTTATTACAGTTGCATTCTTGTTAGCCTCGGAGCCAGCTAGTCTCGGCCCGAAGGCTGGCCGCTCGGCCCGATACGTTCGTTCCCGCAGACAGCTTAGTAGCGCATACAGTACCGAAGGTCCACTCTCAGCCATAGACCATAGCGCGACTGTCCGGCAAGCGAGAGCAAAAGCTGGAGGTCACCCCACGCGAAAAAGTCCGGGAGAAGACGGCTTGGGCAACCCGGCCATTTCCCTTATCAGTATCTACTCGGTCGAATCTGCTCCTGTAGTTCGAATATTGTACGCTCCACTCCGCGGCCACTCTTCGTAACAGCTACAGACCGGCTCCGGACTGTCTAGCTAACAAGAGGCAAAGCCAAAGAGCGGAGGGGACATGAAAAAGACAGAAGGGGGCTCGGATGAAATCGAGTCGGCACCCCCTGCATGAAACTTACAATGCTAAAGGCAAACATTTGATATATCTGCGCGGACTAATCTTGTCTTTTGCACGATCAACGTTGTGGGGAAACCCCTCCTTGCCCGGAGGCTCGGAGGCTACACGCGGGTTGCAGGCCCAACTCCGGCTGCAACTGGCATTTTTGACGCCACCATCTGCTTCAACAACGGCAAGACCCTCCATGCAACTTTTCCAAGTTGACCGGAGGCTACACACAGTGGGTGCGCTCGCGTGCCCCCACTCAGGCGGCGGACTCCGCGTCCGCGTCCAGCAAGGCCCCGCGCCCATCAGCCGGCGGACAACGTCTCTGCGCCCGGCGCCTTCGACGCCACCGTCGGCTTGATCATCAACGGCAAGACCCTCCGCGCAACTTTTCCAAGTTGCCCAGAGGCTCGGAGGCTACAACCAGTGGGTGCTCTCGCGCGCCCCCACTCAGCCGGCGGACTCCGCGTCTGCGTCCGGCAAGGCCCCGCACCCATCAGCCGACGGACTCCGTGTTTGCGCTCGGCGCCTTTGATGTCACCGTCGGCTTCATCATCAACAACAAGACCCTTCGTGCAACTTTTTCAAGTTGCCCGGAGGCTCGGAGGTTACACCCAGTGGGTGCCCTCACGCGCCCCCACCCGGAACATGCCGCGCCTGTTACACGCCTGCCGCCGGCTGCAACCGGCATCTACTACATCGACGCCCACTAAAACCCTCTGCGTAACTTTTTGAAGTTGCCTGGAGGCTCGGAGGCTACTGACGGGGGGATGACCCCCCGGGTAGGCCCAAGATGGCAAACGACGCTCCGAAAACATCAGGGCCAGCAACGCCCCTCAACCCAGCTCGCACTTGGCCGTGTTGCTCAACCCGGCCAAGTCACTCAACCCGGCCGCCTGGTCGGCTCCCTGTCCGGCTGCTCTAGTTGGCCTGCTACGCGAAGTTAACCACGGCAGCCCATCTGATCCTACACCGACAAGACGGCCATACTGCAACCACTGTTGCTGATAAAGCATATACTGTTCACTCATCACACACGTCATCATCTACAGTGTACTTTGTCCCCCGGGCATTGATTTATAAAATTCCCTAGGGATAAAACTTAGCCTAGCATGCAGGCAAGCATGGCTTTGGATGTAAGCTACACACTGTAGCTTACATCCCAAGCACACACCCATGCCTACATGGCTTACATCACAAGCTAGCTCACACTATATAAACAAGCACACATCCATCCATCCATCCACTCTCACATATGGACACACACCCATACGGCCACAAGCTCCACTCACGGCCACTAGTGCCAAGTGCACCATGCCACACACTCTTGTGCTCATATATTTACACAGATACGAGGCCAAATGCCCATGGCACTGACCTCAGATACAGCTCCAGGAGCAACTTTGTACTGCCAGACATTCACACTGCATATATATTCAGACATGCGGGAGTAGGAGTATTATCTCTCCGGCGTGCTCCGAACCTAGGTAAACCACCACGTGCTGTTCGCCCAATCTTGTCCCCGGATCTCCAAAGCAGTCTTGCCCTTACCTCAAGCCACCTCATGGCATCTGTCGTCTCACGAACCCGCCCGCGAGATCACCCAGACACTCATCCTTTCCTTTATCTCGGCAATCTCCTTGTCAGTTTTCTGGGCTTCCCTGATCTTACCCAAAAGAGTGGACTTAATTTCCAATTTTGTAACATAACCTCTCGGAACTATCTCCAAACATAGCTCTCGAAGATCATCTGCTAACTCCTTAGGTAATTCTCCGGTTATGAGCGTGTTAACATAACTCTTGCGGCTCAACGCATCTGCTACTACATTGGCCTTTCCTAGGTGATGGTGCAATTTCATATCATAGTCCTTGATAAGATCCAACCATCTCCTTTGCCTGAGGTTCAACTTCTTCCGTGTGAAGATTTATTTCAAACTCTTATGATCCGTGTATACCTCACAATGGTTTCTGATGAGAAAGTGTCTCCATGTCTTCAGTGCATGCACTACGGCTGCTAACTCCAAATCATGCGTAGCATAATTCAGCTCATGAGGTTTAAGCTATTGTGAGGCATATGAAACAACTCTCCCTTCCTGCATAAGTACAGCTCCAAGTCCTCGGTGTGAAGCGTCGCAATATACTTGGTAATCATTGCGTTGGTCTGGGAGAATCAGCATTGGGGTTGTAACCAAACGTTTCTTCAACTCCTGAAAACTGGCTTCACAATCCTCGGTCCATTTAAACATGGTGTCCTTCTTCAATAACTCCGTCATGGGATTTGCAATCCTGGAGAAATCCTCAATGAACCTCCGATAATAACCTGCTAGTCCAAGAAAACTTCTGATCTCTTCAACTGATGTGGGTGCCACCCATTTAGTAACAGATGCAACCTTGGTAGGGTCTACTGCTATTCCTTCTCCGGATATAACATGTCCAATAAATCCAACTTCCTTTAACCAAAACTCACATTTGCTGAACTTAGCGTAAAACTGGTGTTCCCTGAGCTTCTCAAGAACCAAACGCAAATGCTCTTTATGCTCCTCTTCGTTCTTCAAGTAGACCAATATATCATCAATGATCACCATGATGAACTTATCTAGAAACTCCATAAACACTTTGTTCATCATATTCATCAAATAGGCAGGTGCATTAGTCAGACCAAATGACATAACGGTATACTCATATATCCCTTACCTTGTGGTAAAAGCTGCCTTAGGTATATCCTGCTCTCGAATCTTCAACTGGTGATAACCTAATCGAAGATCGATCTTATAGAAAACTTTAGCTCCTTGCAACTGGTCAAACAAAACACCGATAATTGGTAGAGGGCATTTATTCTTGATCGTCACATCATTCAGAGCATGATAATCAACAACCATCCTTAAAGATCCATCCTTCTTATACACTAGAAGCACTGGGGCTCCGAAAGGTGAGGAACTTGGTCAAATGTAACCTTTATCCAGTAACTCCTTTATATGTTTCTTAATTTCCTCCAGATCTTGTGCGGGCATCCGATACGGTCTCTTTGATATTGGTCGGGTGCCTGGAAATAGCTCAATTAAAAATTCAATGTCTTGATCTGGTGGCATGCCTCGTAACTCCTTTGGAAATACGTCAGGGTAATCCTTCACCACTGGTACTTCCTCCTGTACAACTCCTGATAAGGAATTCACTTGAGTCCTCTTTGGCGCATGTCGGGATGCATACTTGATCCTCTTTCCTTCTGGGGTGGTGAGAAGTATCGACTTACTAGCATAATCAATGTTTCCTACATACTTTGATAACCAATCCATGCCTAGTATTATTCCAATCCTTGTGACTCGAAAATTATTAGATCAGAGGGAAACACATGGATACCAATGGTTAAGGGTAACCGATCACACCATTGGCTGGCCATATACTCTGCTCCTGGCGAGCTTACTAACATGGGTGACCTAAGGGCTAGGGTTGGCAACTTAAACTTGTCCAAAAATCCCCTTGATATGTATGAATGCAATGCACCAGTATCGAAAAGAACAAGTATGGTAAATGCATTAATGAAAAACTTACCGACAACTGCGTTGGGTTGATCCTCAATCTCCTCCACGCTGATGTGGTTCACCTGACCTTTGGTGAAGGGGTTGGGCTTCTTGGCAGAACCTCCATTGCATTTCCATTCTTCGCTATAGGACATTCGGTGGCATAAAGTCCGGTCTTCTGGCACTTGAAACAGGTAATGTGGCTCAGATCTCTCTTGGCTGGTGTTGACGGGTTGGAACCGTTTTGGCTGCTGCTTCCTCCATCCCCATTGCCATTCTTGGGGCCACTGTGGTTGTGCGAACTTGCTCCGTTGTGCATATGTCCTCCATGGCTATGGCCTCTATGGTTGTGGGTACGTCCTCCTGAGTACGGGGAATACCGGGGCTTCTGCTGAGCTCCTGAAGTGTACCTCCCCTGTCCATACTTCCTCTTGTGATTACCAATCTGTTGCTGCTTGCCTTCAATCATGAGAGCCCTATCTACCAACTCCTGGTAGTTGTTGAATGTTGCCACCATCAACTGCATGCTCAGCTCATCATTCAGTCCTTCCAGAAACTTCTCCTGCTTAGCGGCATCTGTAGCTACGTCATCAGGGGCATAGCGTGCTAACTTGCTAAACTCATCCACATACTGGCCTACTCTATGTCCTCTTTGGCGCAAGTTGCGAAACTCGCGCTTCTTCATGCTCATAGCTCCTGCTGAAACATGGGCAGTGCGGAAAGCCTGCTGAAACTAATCCCATGTAACAGTGTTAATGGGGTAAGTGGCTGTGAAATTCTCCCACCAAGATGATGTGGGCCCATCAAGCTGATGTGCGGCAGAACGCACTCTTTCCGCATTAGTGCATCCTGCAGTGGTTAGCTCTCTTCCAATCTTGCGGAGCCAATCATCTGCAACTATCGACTCGGTGCTACTAGAGAACACCGGCGGATTCAACCTTAGAAAGTGGGCTAGGTGATCAACAGGGGGTGGTGGTGGTGGGTTGTTGTTGTTGTTGCCTTGGTTTTGGTTCTGAACTAATATCTGCATCAAGGCATTCTGCTGCTGGATCAAGTGAGTGAGCTCCGGTGGGAAGGCAAATCCATTGTCACGTCTCGGAGGCATCTGATGGGTTAGAATGGGCGAGGAAACAGAATAGAATGAGGTCTAAGAGAGATTCACTACCCATACTGCTCATGAGACAAACACTATCAATTTCACTTCAATCAATAGCACACAAAGATCACACAATCGGTCTATCCTATGATTACAAACTCGATCGTTGCTTCTACTTGGAGGAAAGTACTACTAATTACAATGGTGGTCATCTAAAAAATTTCATCAGAGGAAGACTCCATGATATCTCCTCTAGCTTCGTCTTCATAATCATCATCACTATCAGGGTGGGAGTCGGTGTCGTTGATCATGATGTAGTCCTCTGGGTGGTTGTCCTCCTCTGGCGCAGGGTCTCCCATGAATATCCCTAGCTTGTTCTTCAGGTCGTCATTCTTCTCCAGTAGTACGGCAATCTCTTCCTCATATCCATCGCGTGTAGACTTGAGTTACTCTTCTAGTTCGTTTTTTCTCTTCACCAGTTTCTTGATCTTCTTCATGTGGATAATTTGTTGATTCTCTTGTCGACGAATATGATCTCCCATCTCTTGAATGTAAGCTGCAATTGATCCATCCCTCCTGGTACGAATCATCTCCCATTTTTTATCTCGGCGACCACATATCTGATAAATGGTATTCTCCAGCTCCCTGTGATACACTTCACATATGCGTCCAAAGGTGATATGTGATGTCATGCTCTTTCCTATACTCCAGCTTGGTGCATCCAGGTAGAAATGTAACATCCCAAATTTCTAAATTTTGGAGTGTTATATTAAATAAATAGTTTTGATTGATTTCTTGATTGTGGTGTGGTTGCTTGTTTGAAACTGAGTGAAATTTGGAACTTTCTGAAAGTTAAGTGAGACGGAATAAAATAACTTTCCCAAAACTTTCATCTTGCATTTATGATCTCCATGAATTCAAATTCATTTCATCACAAAACCCTAGAGAGAAGATGACATGACTTCTTCCATTTAAACAAATCAAAAGGGTTTTTAAAAGATTTGAATTTCATTTGGAACTATTTCAAATTCGGAAACTTTAAGCAACTCAATGATTTACATGAGAGAAGATAAAATGACTTCTTCAAAACATATGAAATATGAGTTGGAAGTTTAAAAGGATCAAATTTAAAGTCCATTTGAAAATTATTTTCAATTCAGAGTTATTTGGTTTTTATTCAAATTATTTTTCTCCAAAATATATGGAAATTAGGGTAAAATGATTCCCTACATTAGAAAAACAAAGAGAAATAAATTTGATAACAATTTGGTTTTTTAGAATATTTTATTTGGTTTTTAAACAAACCAGTAGCACTGTTTACTTTATTTAAATTAATGAGGAATTTATTTGACGCTAAAAAATCTTCATGTTGTAGAAAATCTTTTTTTGAAAATTTTGATATATAATATGCCTATGGAAAATTTATATTTTAGTATGTGTTATTTCTTTCGTTTGCCTTTTTCATTTTTATTTAAAAAGAAACTCTTTGTGCGGCCTATAACTATCCGACGCTCACGTGCGCAACATAGTCAGCAGACAGGCCGTAATTGTTTTTATTTATTTTTCTGTTATGCTTGGAGAAAAAAATATTTCCAGAAATATATTCAAAAAAGAATAAAAAAACTGCAGCGCAGTACACGCGGCCAGCCGAACCACCTAAGGCCTTTAGCCCATGCGAGGCGCCCCCTCTGTTTCTTTTCTTTTCGTCTACTTTTAGTCCCACATTGCCTAGCCTTTGACCTCTAAGCCTCTTTTCCACTTATAAATATAGACCCATAAAGCCTCCAAAAATCATCTGATTCGGATTAAATCAATATATTTTGGTTTGACTAGATTCAATAAAGAAAAATATATTTCTCCTCTCCGGTGGAAATTCTTGAAGTCGTCTCCTCTTTTTGAAGTCGTCTTTTCTCTACCTTATAAAGGTATTTTTTCGTATTTTTTATATATAATCCGGAAGCTTATTATTTCTAATCTAGTACGGTAGAATAATTTGATTTATAAATTAGTCTCTGTATTTACATTTTAGGACTAGAATTCTTTTAGCCATAGCCCTTTTCTTCCGTAAAATAGCTTGGCCCAGATTTTTCAAATGACCATAACTTTTTACTCGTTCATCCAAATTAGACGAAACCAACGCCAATATTTTCGTCTTCATTCCACCTATCTAATGAATCTATCAAATAAACTTTTTGCAACTTTCAAATTTTGAAATTTGTTCACATTCATACTCAAATTTCTTTTTGATCATATCTTTTTATACGTACCTCCGTTTTCGATGAAACCAACGCCTAAATCTTTGTAACGATCCCGTCTGTCCAGTGAACCAACTTAAACATGCTTTTGACAATTTAAAATTTTAGTTTAGTTCACATTAATATTCGATCTTGTTTTGTCTGTAACTTGAGTTTTATAACTCCGTTTTAGTTGATTCTTTTTGTAAATCGAAGCTCTTGACATAAACTTTCTGATAAGGCCAAATCCACCTAATTTTGGGACTGTTAGAAATTGTTTCTGTTGCAAGAGTTAATTGCTTGTTTTTGAAGCTTTCCGAGATCTTTTCTTCGATTCTTTTGCATGAGTGCTTATGTATGCAATTGCTTGCTTACAATAGATTGATCGGAGTGTGACGAGTAGATCTATCACGAGTTATGAGTGCGATGAATCTTCATCAACTGTACAAGGTAAGTTCACACTTTGATCATATCCCTTTATTACCCAGTTTTGATGCATTAGTTTCAACCCTCAAACATGGCATGAGTAGGTTTGATAACATGTGGGTACTGGGAAGTAGTTGATGAGGTAGGAATCTATTGTCTTATATTCAAACCTTGGCAGTTACTATGTTATGCTTATACTGTTATGCTATGCTTGTAAACGTGGTTTGGTTTGAGTGATTTCATGACAGATGTGAGAGTTATTATTAATTGTTAACTTAAGGTGGCTACTTTAATACACATCTAGGTGGATTGGTTGGGGCACCCTAGCGCACCAAGTGGTTTGCCCGGGCACCTGGAGAACCTAGTGCTTGCGCAAGGGAATCCTGGAGTACCCGTGTGATTACCCTATGGAATGCCACCTAGGCTCAAAGGGATCATAAGATTATTCATGCTAGAAACTTCCGTGTGCAGCCACAAGCCATTATGGGCTCTGGCATAGTTGAGTAAGTTGTGTGACCTCTTTCAGTGGTAGGCTAGCAGATGTAGGGGATGTAGGTGGTACTGTCTACCCAGAGTAAAGAGTTAATGCTTCTGAAAGACTGTGTCTCGGTCATCCGTTTCTCAAACATCATGTAGTGCAAGAAACCCAATGGAGGAGATCGAGTCTTGTGGGGAAAAGTGTGCAAACCTCTGCAGAGTGTACAAACTAATCATGATTTGTCGTGTCCCCGGTTATGGACATCTTGAGTATCTAGTACTTGAATTATTGATTTGATCTCATCACTTTATTTAATTAAATTGTTGGGTTATTAATATTCTGTTGGGATTGAGTTGGAGGAACCTTCTCAATATTTTCAACCAACTTGGTAGTTAAATAAAATATATTCCTTTGTTGTAGGAAAAAATTGGCTTTATGCAAAATTAAACTTAGAGCTTCCACCAGCCAAATATGCATGTAGTGATAGCTATTATTCATCATTATCCTGTGGTGTGAATTTGCCAGTACATTCGATGTACTGACCTACATGGCTGCAACGTCTTATGTTGCAGGAATCTTTCGACGAGTAAGTGATACGTTAGGGTTGCGTTATCTACACTCAACTTTGCCATTGGCGTTGTTGGGAACTCAACAACCTTGTTGTTACTTCCACTATATGGATTGAGGTAATAGTATTTACGTTACTTTATACATGTGATTTACCTCTGTTATAAATCCTCGAGTACTATGTGTGTCAGCATACCGATCCAGGGATGACACTTAAGCATAGAGACTTGACCGTCTGAGGTCGGGTCACTACAAGATGGTATCAGAGCACATGGCGACTGTAGGACGTGACCCCTAGAAATTGGCAAGCCCATAGGAAAGGATTTCTCAAAAAACTGTATTTTCAAAAGAGATCCCTCAATTCTCATCTTTTCTAAAGCTTTACCAAATAATTTCCTCTCATCTCAAATAGTTAGACTATACCCCTTTCCCCTTTTTACCACACGAAGATTCGACTGATGAGACCACTCCAAGAAGGACAAGATATCAGAAAATGGAGACCACTTCAGAACGAAGAGGATTTTATTGTGCATTAGAGTAATTGATACTACAACGGTTGAAGACTCTGAAGACTGGGAGAATTTGAAGGCTCGGAAGAATTTCCAGATTGGAATGACCTAGGAAGGCTACCCTGATGGAACTTGTCAGACTATTGAAGCTATCAATACCCGAGATCAAGGTGTGTCGGAGAAAGACCGGAACATGGAGCGTTAGAACTCAAAGTTTTTGTCAAGAAAATCCCAAGGCAGGATGAGATCAACTATGGAATGATAACTCATGGCAAAGACATGGGTATAAACACGGCTATCCATGATGCTATCTCCCGCTTGTGCTATCGTCACCATGCTGAGTTAAGCATACATTTCTTTGGAAGGATTGGATGGTAGAAGGCTAATGCCTATTGCCTTGACGAACGAGTGAAAGATGAAGTTTTAATATTGGCTGGTGTATCACCAGGAACTGGAGTATTATCTCAAGAATTTTCGTATGGAACTTCTAGAAGCCTTATTCGACAAGGAAGCATTTCGTAAAGAGCTCAGAACCCAGAAGCTGAAAGTAGCCAAGCTGGAAGAGTAAAACCTCAGGATACACTGAAGATTTGAAGACGACTTTGAAGATTTATTGACCTTTAGAAGACCAAATCCCTATTATATACTTACGTTAGATGCGACGATTGTGAGCTGTCATTTGTTTGATGTTTTTTCTGACAGCCACAAAATAAAACCCCATTTCTTTAAAACTATTGTTTGTATTGTGTGTATCTCTCCTCACCTCTCCCGTATCTCATCCCATACCCTTGAACCCAAAAGAGGATGAATGGAGATGAACCCATATTTTCTAGACCAATGACTCAATTGGAGACGGGCCGATGGATTCAGAACATGTAAGATCACATGAAGAATAACACTATAGCCGGAAAGGATATGTCCCAGCATGCTCTTTAGTGCTTTGAGAGAGGTGCTGCTACTTGGTGGAGGATGTACCAAACCATCAATGGATGGCCAAGAGTAACCACTTGGGAAGAATTTAAGTTGACTCTGCTAAGGTCTCGTCTTGTGCCCCCGAATTTGAAGCCTTATGGAAATGATATGAAGAAACTCTGTGCATGCAAGCTTTGTGGAGAAATAGGACACACCCATAAACAACACAATGATGAATGCCCTAATTGTGAAGGAAGTCACCCAGCTGAAGAATGCCCAACTAGGCAGATTACTTATTTCTTGTGTGAAGGAACTACCCACTACCCTGCTCAGTGTCACATTTAACCCATGGTACAAAGAACCATCCAGCAGAAGAAAGAAGCAATGAAATGAGCCCTCATGGAAATTTTAGAAGAACCTGTGATGAAGGAAGAGGAGGACACACCCGAAGAAAACCCAATTAAATCCTGCACCAAGTCTTGCTATTCATGTGGAGAAGAAGGACACATCTCCCAAAATTGTCTGAATGGGGATCTAGTAGAATTCCCGATAGAGGAAGTAGAGTATGACCCACAGGAAATAGATGCCCTGATTGGAACGGAAAAGTACATGAAGAGAAGTAGATTGGATACCAAGAAGGACCTGGGTCATATCACATGTTTCAGGTGCAAGGAGTCAGGGCACTACTTTAGCAGTTGCCCAAAAAGGAAGTCGAGGACCCAAGGAGGCTATGTAACCACAAGGAAAGCTCGAGACTTGTCAGAAGTAATATGTTTCTGCTGTAATGAAGCAAGGCACTTTGCCAGAGATTGTCCCAAAGAGAAGGAGGCTTGTGTTAAATAGTTGATTCTGTGAGAAATATAGTAGTGGGAACAATTCTGTTATAATGAGGTGTTGAGTTGAGGCATGTAATGGAAACGCAGGAGATTGTAATAATTTGAGAATCAATAAGGTTAGCATCACTGGTACTGAATTGGATTGTATGAGTTGTTACTCTATGAAGAAATATTTTGACCATTTTCGAGGATATGAGAAATATGGTCTATGGATGAGTTTGTGCATTTCAAGGGTGGTAGTAACTGTGAGGACACTTGATCCCTGGAAAAGATAATGATATCCCACTGAGTGGACCTCGGACAAAATAAGTACGAGTTTTGTCTTGATATGTGGGATACCTCAAGAATATGAAGAGATGAAGTACTATTAGATATAAAGGAGGTATAATGTTGGTAATATGGAGCAATTTTAACTCCATGGTGAGTTTGAGTTATCACATCTTAGTTTGCTACAAATGGAAGAAAGGGAGACAATACCATTGGATGGATTTAAGAATGCTAGGAAGTTGGATGTTGGAATAGTGATCAGTTGCCCCGATGATGAGTTCAAGGTTTACAAGTGATGAGATGGGCCATAACCCATAGGCTCCAAGACCTTCCAAGAAGCAAGCACATTCTTGCTGAAGGAAAAACCCTAGAAGAAGTTACGACTTTGTCAACAGACGATTTTATAGGATTACGCAAAACCTGAGAGTTGTGAAGAAACGATAGATGTTTGTTTGGCTTGTGGAATCAATGGATTTATCCAAACTTAGTTCGGGGACAAGAGAAATTTTGCAATGCTTGTGAGGATGACTGAGTGTTAGAATGCGAGATTCGCTGAACCATATACAATGTAATGATTTGGGTGAGGGATGGATTGATCACCATACCGACTTACTATTATTATTCGCCTCTTCTATGTGGGATGGTAAATCTGAGTGACTTACCCATAGTCGAGAGACAGCGATGTTAAACCTTGATTGGACCTTAGAATGTATGACAATTATTCCCCTTGTACAAGGCAGTTGTTGCCAATTGTAGGATATACGGTGAGAATGAAGCCCAGATCCATTTCCTGCAGGAGAAACCATAAATTGTTGACCACCATGAGATATCGATAGTTGTTTAGCATTGACGCCAGACCCGTCAGCTAAGAAGGCCAGTCACAGAGGAACCTTACCAAGATAAAAGGACAGAAGAATTGAGGAAAAAGGTTAGGCCACTATCGAAAGAGGCCAGAGAAGGAATTATCCTGAAGATCTGAGAAGATCGACATTGTCAACAATAAGGATGGAGTATATGAGTTTTGATGGAACCATAACCATGTTTCTAAGGGTGGTAGCACCCCAGACCTCTGTGACGATCAATGAATTTTGAGGAGACCCCCGAACCTAACCTATTTCTTTCTAGCCTCTCCGAATCTCGAGGGCGAGATTCATTGTAAGGGTGGTAGGTTTGTAACATCCCAAAATTCTAAATTTTGGAATGTTATATTAAATAAATAGTTTTGATTGATTTCTTGATTGTGGTGTGGTTGCTTGTGTGAAACTGCGTGAAATTTGAAACTTTTTGAAAGTTAAGTGAGAGGGAATAAAATGACTTTCCCAAAACTTTCATCTTGCATTTATGATCTTCATGAATTCAAATTCATTTCATCACAAAACCATAGAGAGAAGATGACATGACTTCTTCCATTTAAATATATAAAAAGGGTTTTGAAAAGATTTGAATTCCGTTTGGAACTATTTCAAATTTAGAAGCTTTAAGCAACTCAATGATTTTCATGAGAGAAGATAAAATGGCTTCTTCAAAACATATGAAATATGAGTTGGAAGTTTAAGAGGATTAAATTTAAAGTCCTTTTCAAAATTATTCAATTTGGAGTTATTTGGTTTTTATTCAAATTATTTTGCTCCAAAAATAAAATATATGGAAATTAGGGTAAAATGACTCCTTACATGAGAAAAACATAGAGAAATAAATTTGAAATCAATTTGGTATTTTAGAAT
This sequence comes from Triticum aestivum, assembly GCF_018294505.1. Classification (NCBI taxonomy): domain Eukaryota; kingdom Viridiplantae; phylum Streptophyta; class Magnoliopsida; order Poales; family Poaceae; genus Triticum; species Triticum aestivum. The sequence goes on along the minus strand of NC_057807.1, from coordinate 457,014,087 downwards.
ATTTTATTTGGTTTTTAAATAAACCAGTAGCACTGTTTACTTTATTTAAATTATTGAGGAACTTATTTGACGCTAAAAAATGTTCATGTTGTAGAAAATATTTTTCTGAAAATTTTGATATACAATATGCCTATGGAAAATTTATATTTCAGTATGTGTTATTTTTTCCGTTTACCTTTTTTTGTTTTTATTTAAAAAGAAACTCTATGTGCGGCCTATATCTATCTGACGCTCACGTGCGCAGCATAGTCAGCAGACAGGCCGTAACTTTTTTTATTTATTTCTCGGTTATGCTTGGAGAAAAAACAATATTTCCCGAAATATATTTAAAAAAGAATTAGAAAAAAAACTACAGCGCAGTACACGCGGCCAGCCGAACCGCCTAAGGCATTTAGGCCCATGAGAGGCGCCTCCTCTGTTTCTTTTCTTTTCGTCTACTTTTAGTCCCACATTGCCTACCCTTTGACCTCTAAGCCTCTTTTCCACTTATAAGTATAGACCCATAAAGCCTTCAAAAATCATCCGATTCGGGTTAAATCAATATATTTTGGTTTGGCTAGATTCAATAAAGAAAAATATATTTGTCTCCTCTCTCTGAAGTCGTCTTTTCTCTAACTTATAAAGGTATCTTTTTTCATAATTTTTATATATACTCCCGTATCTTATGATTTCTAAACTAGTACGGTAGAATAATTAGATTTATAAATTAGTCCTTGTATTTACATTTTAGGACTAGAATTCTTTTACCCATAACCTTTTTTTCTTTCGTAATACAGCTTGACCCTGATTTTTCAAATTGCCATTACTTTTTACTCGTTCATCCAAATTAGACGAAACCAACGCCAATATTTTTGTCTTGATTCCACCTATCTAATGAATCTATCAAATAAACGTTTTGCAACTTTCAATTTTTGAAATTTGTTCAGATTCATACTCAATTTTTTTGATCATATCTTTTTATCCGTACCTCCGTTTTCGATGAAACCAACGCCTAAATCTTCGTAACGATCCCGTCTGTCCTGTGAACCAACTTAAACTTGCTTTTGACAATTTAAAATTTGAGTTTAATTCAGATTAATATTCGATCTTGTTTCGTCTGTAACTTGAGTTTTATAACTCCGTTTTTGTTGATTCTTTTTGCAGATCGAAGCTCTTGACGTAAACTTTCTCATAAGGCCAAATCCACCTAATTTTGGTACTGTTAGAAATTGTTTCTGTTGCAAGAGTTAATTGCTTGTTTTTGAAGCTTTCCGAGATCTTTTCTTCGATTCTTTTGCATGAATGCTTATGTATGCAATTGCTGGCTTACGATAGATTGATTGGAGTGTGACGAGTAGATCTATCAAGAGTTATGAGTACGATGAATCTCCATCAACCGTACATGGCAAGTTCATAATTTGATCATATCCCTTTATTACCCAGTTTTGATGCATTAGTTTCAACTAAACCTGATCATTTGTCGGGCCGGGTCGGGTTCGGGCCGGGCTTGACAAAGCCCGAAGGAAAAATCCCAAGCCCGAGCCCGGCCCGGCCCGGCCCGAAGTACATGAACAGTGACACTTTTTAATTAAATTAATCAATTTTGGGATATTATATTAATTTATTATACCTATATTTTGAATAAAATATGTTTATATATATATATATATATTTCGGGCTTTATTCGGGCTTTCGTGCCGGGCTTCGGGTCAGAAAATGGAGCCCGAGCCCGGCCCAAATGTCGGGCTTCGGGTTCGGGCCGGCGGGCCGGGTTGTCCATGACCAGGTCTAGTTTCAACCCTCAAACATTGCATGAGTAGGTTTGATAACATGTGGGTACTGGGAAGTAGTTGATGAGGTAGGAACCTATTGTCTTATATTCAAACCTTTTGAGTTACTACGTTATGCTTATACTGTTATGCTATGCTCGTAGACTTGGTTTGGTTTGAGTGATTTCATGACATATGTGAGAGTTATTATTAATGGTTAACTTAAGGTGGCTACTTTAATACACATCTGGATGGATTGGTTGGGGCACCCTGGAGCACCCAGTAGTTTGCTCGATGCTTGCCCAAGGGAATCCCGGAGTACCCGTGTGATTACCCTATGGAATGCCACCCGGGCTCAAAGGGGTCATAAGATTATTCATGCTAGAAACTTCCGTGTGCAGCCACAAGCCATTATGGGCTCTGACATAGTTGAGTAAGTTGTGTGACCTCTTTTAGGGGTAGGCTAGCAGATGTAGGGGATGTAGGTGGTACTGTCTACCCAGAGTAAAGAGTTAATGCTTCTGAAAGACTGTATCTCAGTCATCCATTTCTCGAACATCATGTAGTGCGGGAAATCCAATGGAGGAGGTCGAGTCTTGTGGGGAAAAGTGTGCAAACCTCTGCAGAGTGTACGAACTTATGGACATCTTGAGTATCTGGTACATGAATTATTGATTTGATCTCATCACTTTATTTAATGAAATTGTTGGGTTATTAATATTATTTTGGGATTGAGTTGGAGGATCCTTCTCAATATTTTCAACCAACTTGGTAGTTAAATAAAATATATTCCTTTGTTGTAGGAAAAAATTGGCTTTATGCAAAATTAAACTTATAGCTTCCACCAGCCAAATATGCATGTAGTGATAGCTATTATTCATCATTATCCTGTGGTGTGAATTTGCCAGTACATTCAATGTACTAACCTACATGGCTGCAACATCTTATGTTGCAGGAATCTTTCGACGAGTAAGTGATACGTTAGGGTTACGTTGTCTACACTCAACTTTGCCGTTGGCGTTGTTGGGAACTCCACAATCTTGTTGTTACTTCCGCTATATGGATTGAGGTAATAGTATTTACGTTACTTTATACATGTGATTTACCTCTGTTATAAATCCTCGAGTACTATGTGTGTCAGCATACCAACCCAGGGATGACACTTAAGCACAGAGACTTGACCGTCTGAGGTCGGGTCGCTACAAGAAATCAATAGGCTCCGTTGTTGGCGCAAATGTCCTCCCAGGTACCCAAACTTTGATCTTCCAGCGCTCCTCTTCCGGTACAGACATAGAGAAAGTCCCTGTGAAGCTTGGTACTCCGATGTTCAAATACTTAGTGACTTCCTTCAAGTGGCGTCCGGCTGAGTGAACTTGTTCCTGGGATCCGCCATCTATATAGTAGAAAGAGAGGAGAGTTAGAAATGAGTAGAGAAGAGAAATCATGTGGATCATTCTAGTGGTCACGTCCTACAGTCAGCGTGCACTCTGATACCATCTTGTAGCGACCAGACCTCAAACGGTCAAGTCTCTGTGCATCAGTGTCATCCCTGGATCGGTAATGCTGACACGCACAGTACTCGAGGAATTATAACAGAGTTTCAATCACACACTTATTACATTGAGTCCTCATAAGGAGTATGATTACACAAAAATATCATGGCTGAAGGCCATCTAACTAGATAACTGCGGAAGCTTCAAAGGTAAATGAGTCTATCAACTCTAACGGCATAGCTGAGTGCAAAACAACGACCTATCACACCTTATTCGTCGTTTGAGTAGTCTGCAACATGAGACATTGCGGCCGTGTAGGTCAGCACATTGAATATGCTGGTAGAGTTACACTGTAAAGCAATGAAATGCAAGAACTATATCTACATGCAATATTTGGCTGGTGTAGGCTATAAATTTCATGGATTTGCATAAAGCTACTTTTTCCCTACATCAAAGGAATAAATTTATTTAACTACTCCCAAGTTGCCCATTATTTGAGAAGGTAACCCCAACTCAAATCCCAATTAAAAAGATCATCATTAACCCAATTCAAATTAATTTAAAGTAATGTGATGAGATCACATCAACAGTTTCAAGTACTAGATACTCAAGATGTCCATAACCGGGGACACGGCTAACCATGATTAGTTTATACACTCTGCAGAGGTTGCACACTTTTCCCCACAAGACTCGACCGCATCCATGATCGGATGATCGAGACATAGCCTTTCTGAAGCATTAACTCTTTACTCTAGGTAGATAGTACCACCTACATCCCCTACATCTGCTAGCCTACCACTGAAAGAGGTCACACAACATACTCAACTATGCTAGAGCCCATAATGGCTTGTGGCTACACAAGGAAGTTTCTAGCATGAATAATCTTATGATCCCTTTGATCCTGGGTGGCATTCCATAAGATAGTCACACGGGTACTCCGGGATTCCCAAAAACAGGCAACACTGGGTTCCCCAGGTGCCTCAACCAATCCACCCAGATGTATATTAAAGTTGCCACCTTAATGTTATCCATGATTAAATAACTCTCAAACTTCCATGTATGAATCACGATCCAATCCCCGTCTACGAGCATGTCTAAGCAATAAATAACCATAACGTATATTCCCGGGGTGATCAAAAGGTATTAGGTTCCTACCTCAAGCACTACAACCAAAACCACACGTTCCCAATCCTACTAATGCAAATATTTGAGGGGTAGAACTAATGCATAGTAAAAATTGGGTGTAAAAGAGTATGATCAAAGTGTAACTTGACTTGATGATGATATGCAAACTCTAGAGATTCGTAGTAACAAGCTTCGCACTCCGGGTAATCAAGCATAGACAAACAATAGCATAAATTAGCAATCACTCAATCGAAACACGAGAAAAACCGAGAAAAGATCCAAATCAAACATGAAACAAGCAAATGGTTTAAACTAACAAGAGTCAAACCTAACAGCAATATTAACATGTGAATTAGATCTTAGCAGTAGGTACAAGTGATTAGCTACGCTTTGCAAAAAGATTCAACTCAAACGGAGCAACGAAAGTCAAAATACGAACAAAACAAGACCGTTTACTAATCTGGACTAAACTCAAATTTTACAGTACCGAAATAATGTTTAAGTTGGTTAACTGGAAAGAACAAAACGATACGAAGATTTAGGCGCTGGTTTCATCAATTTGGATAAATGAGTCAAAATTTATGCTAGTTTAAATATCAGGGGCTAAATCGCGATAAAACTATTCACGGATAGGTCCCTAGCCGAAAATAAACTAAAAAGAAAAATCCTACGGCGTGAATGTTCGCTATCAGAACTTAACCGGCGAAAAGCGTTCGTTAAAACAAACGAACGAACGGGCGTTCGTTAAATAATAAAACCAAACTACCGATCTATAAACCGAACCGGTAAAAATAATTAATTATACCTAAAACCGGCGGTCGGCGGCGGCGGGAATCCGGTGAGACGGCGGCGGCAGGCGATGACGGCGGCGGCATGGGCGACAGGTGGTGGCGGCGGTGCTTGCGGCGACGGCGGCGGCAACTAGCGGCGGCGGCAACAACAGGCGACGACGCAGGCGAGCGGCAGCGGCAGCGACGGGCGGGCAGGCGGGCAGCGGCGGCGCTGGCAAGGGCGGTGATGGTGGCGTCGACTCGGGGCTCCAGGGGGCCCCAGGGTGCGGCTTTTATGGGGAGGGGGCGAGGCGGCTTGCGGGAGGGGGCGAGGCGGCGACGGAGTCAGAGTCGGGGAGGACTCCGGCTCGGCGATGTCAGTGGCGGCGTGTGGGCCGGCCTGGCTCGGCTGGGCCTTCGGCCCAGTCGGGCGACGAAGGTTTTTTTAAAATAATTTCACCCGTAAGAAAAATTCCTAATAAAACATAAAGAAAATTCTAAAAATGGCAAAATAATTTTCACAGTCTAAATAAAATATTTATAACAAAGTGAACATTTTTGTGGCCTAAAAATGCAATTTTCAAAAATGCAAATTTTTCTAATTCAAATAAAATAGAAAATAACATACAAATAAAATCTAATTTGATTTTAAAATTCTCTCTCCAATATTTCTCTCTGTTTGAAAAAGTTATATTATCTTCTCTCATATATTTTATATTGGAAATAATTGGAGAGAAAATAATAAAATCAAAATTGATCCTTTCTTCCAATTTGAAATAAATTCAAATAAGAATTTGTGAAACCTCCAACTCTCTACTTGGGTCCTTGAGTTGCTTAAGATTTCCAAGATCACAACAAAACGCAAGAATAAATATGATATGCATATGATGATCTATGTATAACATCCAAATTGAAAATTGGGATGTTACGGATGACTAGCAAATTAGATCACTTTTTATCGCCATATGGCACTGGGTTGCCGTGTTTCGTTCTCCTCCATCGTAGTACTACTCCAGTGGAAAACTTGAGTATAGCGCATGGTTCTTTGCTCCTCCTCAGGTCGTCGGCACATTTATATGAGCAGTCAAATCACAAGGCCCCGCCTTCCAGCAGTAATGAGCCGTCAAATCACAAAGGCCCTCGTTGTCGTGGTTCTAAGTCTGACAGTAGAGTGGGGGGTAGGTATGGAGAGGCAAGGTCTTAGCTATGGAGAGGTTGTAAACACAAGAGATGTACGAGTTCAGGCCCTTCTCGGAGGAAGTAAAAGCCCTACGTCTCGGAGCCCGGAGGCGGTCGAGTGGATTATGCGTATATGAGTTACAGAGTGCCGAACCCTTCTGCCTGTGGAGGGAGGTGGCTTATATAGAGTGCGCCAGGACCCCAGCCAGCCCACGTAATGAAGGGTTTAAGGTGTATTAAGTCCGGGGCGTTACAGGTAACGCCCCACATAAAGTGTCTTTACTATCATAAAGTCTACTTAATTACAAGCCGTTGCAGTGCAGAGTGCCTCTTGACCTTCTGGTGGTCGAGTGAGTCTTCGTGGTCGAGTCCTTTAAGTCAGTCGAGTGAGTCCCTCGTTGGTCGACTGGAAGGTGACCTCTTCTAAGAGTGTCCTCGGGCAGGGTACTTAGATCAGGTCTGTGACCCTACCCTAGGTACGTGACTCCATCATTAGCCCCCGAATGGATTGAGGCTTGAGTGATGAAGGAGTTGATGTTGTTTCCGATTAGCTTTCGCATACTGGTCGTGCGTTGTTTTGAACCAAAAATTCTTTCTGTTGATAGTGAACAACTTTTCTTCAGTCGACTCGATCCATTCTTTTTCTTCGTCGAGTGATCTTTTGGACTTCGCTGATTTCCGAGTGACGGATCGCAGGAAATCCCGCGTCTGGCAGACTGATCTGCCGTCCGCGGATTCCGCAGGATACAGAATTTGGGGGAGCGCGCGAAGCGGAGCGGACCGCGGCGCTCGGACGGGACGGGGCATAGACGCCTCGATTCCCGCGCCGCTTTTATCGCCACGTATGACGCTTGCGCAACTATTACAGGATATGATTAGATCGACCGGGCCCACCTGTCATCCACTCGGAAGGGATCTTATAAATGCGTCCAGCGAGGGTTTTTTGAACAGTGCCTCAGCATTCTCTCTCTGCCCCCTTCGTCTCCGCCCAACGCGCTCGCTCTCGCCTCCGCACCACTCCTCCTCACGCGCCTCGCCGGTAGCCATGGTCAAGGAGAAGACGGCGGCGCTGGAGCGCGCGAAGAAGGCGTCGGCGACGGAGAAGGCGAAGGGAAGATCCACCAGCCGCGGCGGGTCTTCGTCTAGATCTCGCCTGCCGAAAGGCTGGGTCCAGGGAGATTGGATCCAGTCGACCATCACGGAGAAGGATCTCCTCGACATGGCCAACGAGGGCCTGATCCCTCATGGAGCTGCGAGGCTTCCGGGGAAAGAGTGGCAGCCCCAGCCGGAAGAGGGTGAGTGCGTGCTTCTGGCTACCCATGTCGACCGCGGATTCTCTTTGCCGCCGAGCATTTTCTTCCGTGGTTTCTTGAACTTCTTTGGAGCGCAACTCCACCACTTCACCCCGAATTCTATCGCCTATCTTGCCGCGTTTGTGTCCATGTGTGAGAGTTTTCTGGGCTGTCGACCGCATTGGGGCTTGTTCAAGCACATATTCACGTGCCGCTCTCAAACCGTGAAGAAGGCGAGCCCAGGCGACGAAAGAACCCGAGTTGTCCAAATGTGTGGAGGTCTGGGGATCCAGGTGAGGAACAAGAGCACCTTCCCAGCCATGACATTCCCCGAGTCAGTCAGAGGCTGGCAGTCGACCTGGTTCTACTGCCAGGATCAGTCGACGCCGGGGCAGTCGAGTGGACTCCCTCAATTTACCATGGACCGAGTGAACAAGCCCTCCTCTCTGAAGTTGATTCCGGAGGAGAAAGCTGACGTGAAGATGCTGATGGAGCGCGTAGTTCAGTTGGTTCGGGAGGGAGTGACGGGTATGGATCTCCTGGAGGTTTTCCTTAGGCGTCGAATCCAGCCTCTTCAGTTCCGGAGCCATTGCATGTGGTTGTACTGCGGGACTGAGGATGTGACTCGGGTCAATCCAGAAACAGTCGACGATACCACTCTGGAAAGGTGGATGGCCGCTGTTACTGGGAACAAAGATAACCCTCGCGGAGCCAGAAGGATTCCTCCACTCGACTGCCACAGTGATCCAAACAAGGTATGTCTGCTCCACTTACCAATGTATTCTTGTCACATTTATTTCTGTTTTCTCTACCGATCGGTCGACTGATCTTTGTCTTGATGTCTATCAGGCCCTTACTGAGCTGTACTCGATGCCCAATGGAGCACAGGCTCCGACCGAGGAGGGAGAAGCGAGCGGGGGCGAGAGCCAGGAGGAGGAGTGGGACTCGGACGCCGCTGAGGCTGATGATGATGATGATGACGATGATGATGATGACGACGAGGACGGGGAAGAGGAGGAGTAGGGGGAGGTCGCACCACCGCGCTCGGAAAGGCGGTCAAAACTTGTTCATGACCCTGCGACCGAACGCGGCGAGGGGGTTGCGACTGTTACACAGTCAACCAAGCACCCTCGGACCACCTCTCCGGCGCCGACTGAAAAGGCACCGAAGCAGCCCAGGGCGGCCCCGTCGAAGCCGACCAAGCACCTGCCCAAGATGAAAGTGTCTATCCCCACTATATCAGGGTAATCATGTTGCTTAAGTCTTCTTGTTTTGTGTGAACTTTATCTCTGGTTGGCGCTGGAGTTAGTCGACTGACTCTTTGGAGTTGCAGTGCTGCTACTTCTGAGACCTCGGCCCGGGTTGACGACCATGAGATGGAGGACGCAGCAACCTCAAAACCTGGTACTATACTCTTAACACCGTCTTTAGTCGACTGACTCATGATCTAATCCTGATTCTTTTCTGTAGCTCCATCCAATGTTGTTATCACTCTCCCTGATGATGATGAAGATGAGGAAAGCGTCTGCCAGCAGGGTGACCCAGGATGTGACGGTGCCTGAGACTCTGGTCGCGGAGGAGGAGAACACCACTCGACACACCGTGTCCTTCGCAGATCCACTGACGAGTGCTCCGCAGCCCTCCCTCTTCACGACGCACCACGTCCCAGAGGACCAAGCTGGCGCAGCGAAGGAGGCGATACGCCAGGCAGGGATCATGATGGAGCAGTTGAAGACCATCCGGGATGCGAGCAAGGCAGCTTATGACGCCAGTTCCGCCCTCCAAAGCAATGTTCAGGTCAGTCGACCACCGTTTGTTCTGTTAGGATATGCTATCAAAAACTTTTCTTTCCAGAATTTATAGTAGTCACCCACTGGGTGTGTCGAGTTAAACTCCGTGTTAGCGGGGGCACGCTGAGTGCACCCGCTGGGTGTAGTCCCCAAGGCTAAGGTCGACTGCTGGCAGTCGGCCTTAGGCTTTATAATTTCAGTCTTTCCGTCATTCGACCATGGCGACTGGATTTCGCAAACCGGTCGACTGGTCGACTCTGTCTCCAAGGCTAAGGTCGACTGCTGGCAGTCGGTCTTAGGCTTCACAAGTTCAGTCTTAAACTCCGTGTTAGCGGGGGCATGCTGAGTGCACCCGCTGGGTGTAGTCCCCAAGGCTAAGGTCGACTGTTGGCAGTCGGCCTTAGGCTTTATAATTTCAGTCTTTCCGTCATTCGACCATGGCGAATGGATTTCGCAAACCGGTGGGGGCACGCTGAGCGCACCCACTGGGTGTAGTCCCCGAGACTGTGGTCGACTTCTTGCAGTCGATTACATTCTTAAAGAATATATCTCTTTTTTTTTGAGGTCGACTGGTCGACTCTATCTTCAATAGGATTAGTGGGGGCACGCTGAGTGCACCCACTGGGTGTAGTCCCCGAGACTACGGTCGAATGCTTGTATTCGGCTGTAGTCTTAGAAACGCGTGATTTTTCCTTTTTCACTCGGAAGTGAATTATATTTGACATTTAGTCGATTGGTTCTTCACAGAACTCCTGTGATCTTGTGGCTCGCTACTCTGAGCTGGAAAACAAGCACATTCAGCTCGAGCTGAAATTGAAGCTGGTTCAGGAGAATCTGACGAAGGCAAAGGAGGAGACCGAAGGTATGTTTGGTGAGACCTTGACGACTGCTTTTTCCCTTCATTTGTTTCAAAATCTGATCTTGCTGTAACTTGCAGGTAAGGTGAGGGAGGCCCAACGGAAGAAAGACCTTGAACTAGCTGAGAAGATCAAGCTTGTTTTACGAGAAGTTAGCTTCAGTCGCCAAGCTTGAGCAAGACAATGCCAATCTGAAAGCTGCTCTTGGGAAGAAAAAAGATCTGGAGGCCTTCCTGAATGGTCTTGCCAAGAAGCTGTTTCTTATGCTTGAAGGTAAATCTCTATGCTCGGCAATCATTTCCAACCGTGGTTTTTCCACTCGACCATTGCCTTGACTCGGTGATCGTCCTTGCAGAATTTTGTCAAAACTTTGAAGAAGAAACTAGCCGGCTGGAACCAAACCTTGACCCCGTCAATTCTCCGGTGAGCGACGAAGTTGCCATGAATGTGTTCTGACTGGAGTCCCGTGTTGCAGCTGTCGTGGACTATCTTGCAAGGCTGAAGGTCGCCACATCTCGCATCGACTCGACGCTCTGGCCCAGGGAGACACTTCAGAACGACCTCGAGTCGCTGATGGCTCGCTTGAACACGATCCCTGGTCGAGTGCAGGAGTGGAAAAAGTCCTCGGCTCGGTGCGGTGCAGATGTTGCTCTGTGTCTGGCCCGAGTCCACTGCAAAGATGCGCGAGAAGACAAGCTGGCGGCCCTCCGGGTGGCCAACACCAAGAAACACGACTTCAGGTACTTTATGGAAACTTTCCTTGCAGTTGCCACTCGGATCGCAGATGGAATTGATCTTGATGAGTTTGTTGCACCTTCCAGCCCTCCACAGGAGGGGTAAAAAACTTCTTCTAAGCTCGACGCTTTAAATTTGCCTCGGTATGCCGAGTGGGGTTGTAACCGATAAACCTTAACGGGCTTAGCGCCTGAGCACTTTCAGTTCCTTTAGGTATCGATCCGAAATTGAATTTGGTGTTTGAATATGATTGCTTTTGGCTCAAAATGTCTTTTGCAGGTTCAAAGCAGGGCGCTTACTGCAATCGACTTATTCCTTAGTCCTCTTAGGTGAGCGCTGGGCTGCAGCTAAGCCTCCGAGTGAGAGGTTTGCTCTTCACTCGGTAGGATTTTTATATCTTAGGCGAGCACTGGGCTACAGCTAAGCCCCCGAGTGAGAGGTTTGCTCGTCACTCGGTAGGATTTTGATAACTTAGGCGAGCACTGGGCTGCAGCTAAGCCCCCGAGTGAGAGGTTTGCTCGTCACTCGGTAGGATTTTGATAACTTAGGCGAGCACTGGGCTGCAGCTAAGCCCCCGAGTGAGAGGTTTGCTCTTCACTCGGTAGGATTTTGATAACTTAGGCGAGCACTGGGCTGCAGCTAAGCCCCCGAGTGAGAGGTTTGCTCTTCACTCGGTAGGATTTTGATAACTTAGGCGAGCACTGGGCTGCAGCTAAGCCCCCGAGTGAGAGGTTTGCTCTTCACTCAGTAGGATTTCTATATCTTAGGCGAGCATTGGGCTGCAGCTAAGCCTCCGAGTGAGAGGTCTGCTCGTCACTCGGTAGGATTTTGATAACTTAGGCGAGCACTGGGCTGCAGCTAAGCCCCCGAGTGAGAGGTTTGCTCTTCACTCGGTAGGATTTTGATAACTTAGGCGAGCACTGGGCTGCAGCTAAGCCCCCGAGTGAGAGGTTTGCTCTTCACTCGGTAGGATTTTCGTAACTTAGGTGAGTACTAAGACTGCAGCTAAGCCTCCGAGTGAGAGGTTTGCTCTTCACTCGGTAGGATTTTGATAACTTAGGCGAGCACTAGGCTGCAGCTAAGCCCCCGAGTGAGAGGTTTGCTCTTCACTCGGTAGGATTTCTATATCTTAGGCGAGCACTGGGCTGCAGCTAAGCCCCCAAGTGAGAGGTTTGCTCTTCACTCGGTAGGATTTTCGTAACTTAGGCGAGTACTGAGACTGTAGCTAAGCCTCCGAGTGAGAGGTTTGCTCTTCACTCGGTAGGATTTTGATAACTTAGGCGAGCACTGGGCTGCAGCTAAGCCCCCGAGTGAGAGGTTTGCTCTTCACTCGGTGAGATTTTTATATCTTAGGCGAGCACTTGGACTGCAGCTAAGCCCCCGAGTGAGAGGTCTGCTCTTCACTCGGTAGGATTTTCATATCTTAGGCGAGCACTGGGTTGCAGCTAAGCCCCCGAGTGAGAGGTTTGCTCTTCACTCGGTAGGATTTTCATATCTTAGGCGAGCACTGGGCTGCAGCTAAGCCCCCGAGTGAGAGGTTTGCTCTTCACTCAGTAGGATTTCTATATCTTAGGCGAGCACTGGGCTGCAGCTAAGCCCCCGAGTGAGAGGTTTGCTCTTCACTCGGTAGGATTTCTATATCTTAGGCGAGCACTGGGCTGCAGCTAAGCCCCCGAGTGAGAGGTTTGCTCTTCACTCGGTAGGATTTTCATAACTTAGGCGAGTACTGGGACTGCAGCTAAGCCTCCGAGTGAGAGGTTTGCTCTTCACTCGGTAGGATTTTTATATCTTAGGTGAGTACCTGGACTGCAGCTAAGCCTCCGAGTGAGAGGTTTGCTCTTCACTCGGTAGGATTTCTATATCTTAGGCGAGCACTGGGCTGCAGCTAAGCCCCCGAGTGAGAGGTTTGCTCTTCACTCGGTAGGATTTCTATATCTTAGGCGAGCACTGGGCTGCAGCTAAGCCTCCGAGTGGAAGTCTGGCTTACCACTCGGTAGGATTTTTATATCTTAGGCGAGTACTGGGACTGCAGCTAAGCCTCCAAGTGGAAGTCTGGCTTACCACTCGGTAGGATTTTATTTAATCTTAGGCAAAATGGATTCGCTGCTAAGCCTCCGAGTGGAAGTCTGGCTTACCACTCGGTAGGATTTTATTTAATCTTAGGCGAAACGGATTCGCAACTAAGCCTCTGAGTGGGAGTCTGGCTCACCACTCGGTAGGATTTTTACAAACTTAGGCGAAACGGATTCGCGGCTAAGTCACCCACTGAGGGGAAAATTTTATTGGACAAAATAAAAAGTGACAAAAATTATGGAGGAACTATGACACTATTATTTTGGGATCCATGAACTACAGAAGTACTTTATTGCAACTCATCCGAGTGATTAAACTTAAGTGTAAAATGGGCGGAGTAGTTCCGCATTCCAAGCTCGGGGCTCGTCGATATTATGTTCGACGTTGTAAAGACGGTACGCCCCGTTGTGGAGAACTTTGGTGACGATGAAGGGTCCTTCCCAAGAAGGAGCAAGCTTGTGTTGTTTCTTCTGATCCACTCGGAGAACTAAATCTCCTTCCTGGAAGGCTCGACCCCTCACATTTCTGGCGTGGAAACGACGCAAATCTTGTTGGTAGATGGTCGACCGGATCAGAGCCATCTCCCTTTCTTCCTCTAAAAGGTCGACTGCGTCCTGCCGCGCTTGTTCAGCTTCTGCTTCGTTGTAGATTTCAACTCGAGGAGCATTGTGGAGAAGATCACTCGGCAAGACTGCTTCAGCTCCGTAGACCAAGAAGAATGGAGTTCTTCCGGTCGACCGATTAGGTGTGGTCCGCAGTCCCCAAAGCACCGAGGGAAGTTCGTCGACCCAAGCTCCAGCTGCATGCTTGAGATCACGCATCAGTCAGGGTTTCAATCCCTTGAGAATCAGGCCATTGGCTCGCTCTGCTTGTCCATTCGACTGCGGATGGGCGACTGAAGCGTAGTCGACTCGTGTGCCTTGAGAGTTACAGAAATCTCTGAATTCCTCCGAGTCAAAGTTCGACCCATTATCCGTAATGATGCTGTGCGGGACTCCATATCTGAATATCAGTTTCCTGATGAAGCTAACAGCAGCACCGACGTCAAGGTTCTTGATTGGTTTAGCCTCAATCCACTTGGTGAACTTGTCGACTGCCACCAGTACATGCGTGAAGCCACTTCGACCTGTTCTCAAAGGACCGACCATGTCCAACCCCCATACTGCGAAAGGCCAGACGAGTGGAATGGTCTTCAGAGCTGATGCAGGCTTGTGTGACATATTCGAGTAGAACTGACATCCTTCGCACTTATCCACTATTTCCTTTGCCATCTCATTCGCCTTTGGCCAGTAAAATCCGGCTCGGTATGCTTTGGCCACGATGGTCCGAGAGGACGCATGATGACCACAGGTTCCCGAGTGGATATCATTAAGGATGATTCGACCTTCTTCTGGTGTTATGCACTTCTGACCAACTCCAGTCGCGCTTTCTCTGTATAACTGTCCTTTGATTACGGTAAAAGCTTTAGATCGACGGACGATCTGTCGAGCCTCTTCCTCATCCTCCGGGAGCTCTTTTCTCAGGATATACGCGATATATGGAACTGTCCAGTCGGGAATGACCACCAAGACCTCCATGACCAAGTCGACCACTGCTGGGACTTCAACCTCAGTCGGATCTGTGGCACTCTTGGGCTGTGGAGCTTCTTCGGTGAAAGGATCTTCTTTGACTGACGGAGTGTGTATATGCTCCAAGAACACACCACTCGGAATGGCTTCTCTCTTGGAACCTATCTTTGCTAGATCATCAGCTGCTTGATTTTTCAGTCGGGGTATATGATGGAGCTCCAACCCCTCGAACTTCTTTTCCAGCTTCCTCACTGCACTGCAGTATCCAGTCATGGCTGGGCTTCTCACGTCCCACTCCTTCATCACTTGGTTGACCACTAAATCCGAGTCGCCATAGACCATCAGGCGACGGACGCCGAGTGAAATGGCCATGCGCAATCCGTATAAGAGGGCCTCATATTCTGCCTCATTGTTGGAGGAATCAAAGTGAATCTGGAGCACATATCTGAGCTTATCTCCTCTGGGGGAAACCAGGACAACCCCAGCACCGGAACCATTCAACATCTTAGAGCCATCAAAGAACATGGTCCAATGCTCCGAGTGAACTTCAGTCGGCTGCTGCTGTTCAATCCACTCGGCGAGGAAATCTGCTATTGCCTGGGACTTAATGGCTTTCTTTGCCTCAAACTTGATATCAAGGGGAAGAAGTTCAATCGCCCATTTAGCCACTCGACCAGTTGCATCTCTGTTGTGCAAGATCTCTGATAGTGGAGCGTCGCTGACGACTGTGATGGAATGATCAGAGAAATAATGAGCAACCTTCTTTGTGGTCATGTATATTCCATACACAAGCTTCTGATAATGAGGATATCTTTGCTTGGATGGAGTCAAGACTTCAGACAAATAATACACTGGGCGCTGAACTTTGAAAGCTTTTCCTTCTTCTTCCCGCTCGACCGTAAGCACAGTACTGACGACTTGTCCTGTGGCTGCGATATAAAGCAACAAAGGCTCTTTGCTGATTGGAGCAGCAAGCACCGGCTGGGTGGAGAGCAGAGCTTTTAGCTCGGCAAACGCTGCATCAGCTTCTGGAGTCCACTCGAACTTGTCTGCCTTCTTCATCAGTCGGTAAAGAGGCAATGCCTTTTCACCGAGTCGTGAGATGAATCGACTTAATGCGGCCAAGCATCCAGTAAGCTTCTGGACATCGTGCACTCGCACAGGGCGTTTCATTCGGAGAATAGTGCCGATCTTCTCTGGATTAGCGTCGATCCCTCGCTCGGAAACGAGAAAACCGAGTAACTTGCCACCAGGAACTCCGAATGTGCACTTTGATGGATTGAGCTTGATATCATACCTTCTGAGGTTGGCAAATGTTTCGGCGAGGTCAGCGAGCAGGTCGGAACCTTTTCGTGACTTGACGACGATATCATCCATATACGCTTCCACATTCCGACTGATTTGAGTGAGTAGACACTTCTGAATCATTCGCATAAATGTGGCTCCGGCATTCTTGAGGCCGAATGGCATGGTGATATAGCAGAAGCACCCGAATGGAGTGATGAAAGCTGTTTTTACCTCGTCGGGTCCGTACAGACGGATCTGGTGGTACCCGGAGTAGGCGTCTAGAAAAGACAATCTCTCGCATCCCGCGGTCGAGTCAACAATTTGATCTATGCGAGGGAGAGGAAAATGATCTTTCGGGCAGGCCCGGTTGATGTGCTTGAAATCAATGCACATTCGGAGTGATTTGTCCTTCTTAGGAACCATGACGACATTAGCGAGCCACTCGGAGTGGTATATCTCTCGGATAAATCCTGCCGCCAACAGTCGAGCCACTTCCTCACCAATGGCTTTTCTCTTCTGGACGGCGGACCGCCGAAGATGCTCTTTGACTGGTTTTGCAGATGAGTCGACTCTTAGGCGATGCTCAGCCAGTCCCCTGGGAACACCTGGCATGTCAGCGGGCTTCCATGCAAAAATGTCCCAGTTCTCACGGAGGAACTGGATGAGCGCTTCTTCCTATTTCGGGTCGAGTGTCGTGGAGATGTGGGTCGGAGCTGCATCGGGGTCGGTCGGGTGAATGTGAACAGGCTTCGTCTCACCGGACGACTGAAATGCAGATTCCGTGGCGGGTTTCTTGGATCGCAGCAAGTCACTCGGATCTGCGTTTTGCTTGTATTCTTCGAACTCGACCGCTGTCACCTGGGAATCAGCAATCTTTGAGCCCTTCTGAAAGCACTCTTCTGCCTTTTTCCGATCACCGGTGACAGTGATCACTCCTTTGGGGCCGGGCATCTTCAATTTGAGGTACACGTAACATGGTTGAGCCATGAACCGTGCATAAGCTGGTCTCCCCAAAATGGCATGATATGCACTCTGAAAATCCACGACCTCAAACGTCAACTTCTCTTTGCGAAAATGTTTCGAATCACCAAACACCACGTCCAAAGCTATTTGGCCGAGTGACTCGGCTTTCTTCCCTGGTATAACTCCATGAAAGCTCATGTTACTGGTGCTCAGTCGGGACATCGGAATGCCCATTCCTTTCAGTGTGTCTGCATACAACAAATTCAGCCCACTACCACCGTCCATCAGCACTTTTGTCAGTCGAGTGCCTTCGACAACTGGATCGACCACCAAAGCTTGCCTTCTAGGGGTGGCAATATGAGTCGGGTGATCAGATTGGTCGAATGTGATGGGTGTTTGGGACCATCTCAGATAATTTGCTTTTGCTGGGGCAACCATGTTCACCTCACAGTTAATAACTTTCAATCGACTCTTGCTTTCCACATCTGCAAAGATCATCAGAGTGGAGTTGATATGCGGATATCCTTCCTCACTGTCCTCCTTGTCTTCGGCCTTGTCCGACTCCTTCTCCTTGTCTTTAGACTGTTTTCCCTGAAACTGCTGGATCAGGAGTCGACATTGGCAAGTGGTATGCTTCGGGTAGATGATATTCCCCTCTTCGTCTTTCTTCGTGTGGATGTGCACGGCATATCCATCACGTCGTTCCCTTCTTTATCCTTTACCTTCTTAGGGTTCCCGGATCCTTTTGGTTTCCCTTTAAACTTTCCCTGAGTCACGGCCAGAGCCTCCCCAGGAGCTGCCGGTTCAGCCTTCTGCTTCTGTTTCCGACTGGTGTTTCCCTTTTCCGACTGACTCGGCTTGTGCTTGCCGCTTCGGAATTGGTCTTCTTCTTCGCCATTGGCATACTTGGTAGCAATCTCCATCATCCGACTCAAGGTCATGTCACCGGTTCGACCAAATTTCAAACTCAATTCTCTGTTCTTGACACCATCCTTAAAGGCGCAGATTGCCTGATGATCAGACACATTTTCCACAGTATGGTGCAAAGTGATCCATCTCTGAATATACTCCCTGAGGGTCTCATTGGTCTTCTGCACGCAGACTTGCAGCTCCGTCAATCCAGCCGGTCGCTTGCAAGTTCCTTCAAACGTTCTGATGAACACTCGGGACAGATCTTCCCAAGTGTAAATGCTGCTAGGAGGTAATTGAGTCAACCATGCCCTGGCAGAACCTTCCAACATGAGGGGCAAATGCTTCATGGCCACCTCGTCGTTCCCACCACCAATCTGAACTGCCACTCGGTAGTCCTCAAGCCAAGTTTCGGGCTTAGACTCACCAGTGAACTTGCTGACTCCTGTTGCCAACCTGAAATTGGGAGGGATCACTGCGGCTCTGATAGCTCTGCTGAAACATTCAGGACCAGAAACATGCACTCGACTGCTCGTGGGCGCATCTCTGTCGAGTCCACCTCGATGGGCTCTGTTCCGGTCGACCAAGCCTTGCACGATAATGGATCGCGCGTCGAAGCCTGGTTCTCTAGGGTCGATTGGAACTCTTCGCCCCGCACTGAGCTGACGTCTGTCATCTTGCTGCCGAGGAGCGTAAGACCCACCCCTCGGAGGGAAATTGGGCACTCGACGCCTATCATCTCGGTCGTGTCGGTCTCCATATAGGTCTCGCCGATTCTCGCGCCCTTCACGCCACGGAGGCGATCTGGGGCTGTGAGCCGACAGAACAGTATTCGCAGCGACGGATCGACTGTGAATTCTGTTGCGCGACTGCGATACTGCCGAATTCTGATCGCCTGCTGCCCGGAGCAGATCCCTGATCTGCATCAAGCCTCTGCCAGCTTCCGACTGAGAGGGCTGGATGGACTCTGCAATACGGGTCGCAGCTGCTAAATTCTGGACTGGGGTTCGATATACCTGAGTCGGCGGGAAGAGTTGACGTCGACTGGTGTCGGGAACTCGTTGCCGCGCGCGCTCGTCGAGTGCTCGCTGAAGATTCTCCAGTCGAGTGCGTTCGGCCAAATTGGCCAAACGCGCCTCCTCCAAGGCGCGAGCCTCGGGGGTTTCTCCTGCGATGGGAGTATGCAGGGCATCCACGTTCCTGCGGCGAAGTTCCTCTCTTTGCAGAGAGTCGAGTGGCTCGGGCTGGTACTCTTCGTGGTCTCGTGCAAGGTCGCCTCCGTCGCCTGCCCCACCATCACGGGCGAAGCCAGGGGGACTGCGGGGCCCGTCGAGCATCAGGATTTCCGCCGCTGGATCACTGCTATCGCACTCGGATGCAGTCTCTACGGAGTCGGTCGACAGATCGAACAGGCCGTAGAGGGATTCGTCGGGCTCGATTGCCGCAACTTGGGTGGTGGCCGTCTGGCGAGCCACCGCGTGCCTCACCCACCGCTGAAGCCTCGACCGGCCCGAGCGCTTACGCTGGCGGGAGACCGGGAGGGTGGCCGACGGTGGAGTCGACCGATACGGGGTCGACGGTTGCCGCAGCAAAATGCCGCGGACACATGCGCGAAAATGCGTCGCACCGCGGACGGGGAGCGCATCGACGTCGAGTGGAGCCTCCTGGAGCCAGGCGGAGTCGTCGGCGACGAAGGTGAGAGCACCGAGACAGATCTCTCGACCCTTGACCAAAACTCCAGCAGCCACCATGATGAAAGTACTCGGAAGAATCGCAACTTCTCCACAAAATCGCTAAAACACCTGCCCCATGGTGGGCGCCAACTGTCGTGGTTCTAAGTTTGACAGTAGAGTGGGGGGTAGGTATGGAGAGGCAAGGTCTTAGCTATGGAGAGGTTGTAAACACAAGAGATGTACGAGTTCAGGCCCTTCTCGGAGGAAGTAAAAGCCCTACGTCTCGGAGCCCGGAGGCGGTTGAGTGGATTATGCGTATATGAGTTACAGAGTGCCGAACCCTTCTGCCTGTGGAGGGAGGTGGCTTATATAGAGTGCGCCAGGACCCCAGCCAGCCCACGTAATGAAGGGTTTAAGGTGTATTAAGTCCGGGGCGTTACAGGTAACGCCCCACATAAAGTGTCTTTACTATCATAAAGTCTACTTAATTACAAGCCGTTGCAGTGCAGAGTGCCTCTTGACCTTCTGGTGGTCGAGTGAGTCTTCGTGGTCGAGTCCTTCAAGTCAGTGGAGTGAGTCCCTCGTCGGTCGACTGGAAGGTGACCTCTTCTAAGAGTGTCCTCGAGCAGGGTACTTAGATCAGGTCTGTGACCCTACCCTAGGTACGTGACTCCATCACTCGTCTCTCGTGAAGCCGACCTAGCTAGACTGCCCCGCCCACTATCCTTTTAAAAAATGTATACTTTTGCACAGTAGTAGTATCAATGGATAGTGCCATGGAGAAAAACTAACAAGATGAAATTAAAGAAAAAAGGTGCTACATATAGAGAGCGCTCGTAGCCAAATTATGCATATAGTACTGTTAAAAAAGCTAGTACGTTCTTAAATGGGGTGCTAAACTCTATTAAAGAAATTAGTATACCTATTTAATTCTTGGGTTCTTATTATTTATGCCACTAGTTGTGTATCACTACTCAGTTTTGCCATTAGAAGTTACAACTACTCAAAAATGCCACCGATCCGTGAGATGCCTGCTCAAAAATGCAATTAGACATCTCAAAAATGCCATCGTTAAGTTAGATGTTTGCTCAAAAATGCCATTAGACATTGTTATTTTCATGTCAAACCCGTTGACCATGTTACATGACAAAAGTAGGCCGATTCTCACAATGATTAGTGTGGCCCCGCTTGTCAGGAGTAACCAAGCGAATAATTTTACAGGAAAATAAGAACGCTGTTGGGATCAAGTAGGCCGCACACTTTATTTTACTGCAGTGAGATAGAGGGAGAGCTGGCATGTTTGTGCATCGGTATTTATGTCATTATAACATGGCAAAAGAGATTTGAGTCACAATAATGGTGTCCAGCACAACACACCCCTCAAATAAAACTAAGCACCCTGAAATTCTTTGACAAAACTAAGCACCCTGAAATTCTTTGACAACTAAACTGCTGGCTATATGATGTTGGCCATATATTGTATGTATATAATGTGAAGAAACGAGTGGTAGTACTATACAAACTAAAAGATGAAATGTAAGAAATACTAGTATGTACGTACTAAAGAGTTAAAGTAACGAGAAGAAACATAACATAGTTCTGCTGGGGGCTCAGCACAACACACCCCTCAAATACTTATATCGTGATGTAAAAGGTTGAGTACATGTCCGAAGAGTAGAGTTGCACACACGCACTCTGTCTCTCAGAATCTCTCACACACACACACACCAGTTATGTGACACCCACTTAAGCAAACATGTATGTTACAATTTGTGCACCCGCGGGTACACATGATGGTGCGCATTATTTAAGACGGACGACGAACCCAAACAGTAGCTGCATTAATTCACCTCCCCCTGCCTCTTCTCTGGTCGCCTTTTCCCAGTAGCCATGGCCCGGCCGAAGGTAACGACATACGCCATACTCCCGCCGGAGCGGCGCTTTAATCTGGAAATTTTAGTGGTCATGCATGCATCTTTTTGTGCTAGCACTCCTATATAAGGGTTGACCGGTCGCTTCCTGTGGACGTGCGCGGGCGGTGGAAGAGGAAGGAGAAGGGAAGCAGGCTGTGGAGTAACGCTTTTTACCATAATTTCTTAGGAATCTGAGTGCAGTAATTGAGTAGTTTTGCAAACTACCAGTACTACACCTAAAATGGTTCAAAACCAATACTCCCTTGCCAGCGCGCGCTTCCCGCGTGAAATGGTCAGCGTCATCCTGGAGCGTCAGTGCCGCATTAATGCCCGGCCAGAGTGGAGGCGACCTTTCACTGGTGCCGGCTTTGAAGCAGCGCGACGGCCGAGAGAGCGCCGCTTCCCGGTGCACGCGACTGCTCCACGCCGAGGCTGGCCATAGGCCCTATTTGGATCCATGGTTTAGAGTTAGTTTGAGCTAGTTGGGGCTCAAATAGCCCTAAAGTATCCAAGCATGAGGCTTAAATTGGAGCAAGTTGCACCGAACCCACCAAAAATAAACTATCCCACCCAAGAGGTGCTAATTGGAGAGAGTTCTCATTGGGCCCACTGAAAAATCACTTTTCTCTCTCCATCAAGTGCATTTATTGTCAATCTAACCCTGTCACCCAAACACCTCTTTGGCTACAGTTAGTTCAGGGTTAGTCATGAGTTAGTCTAACCTATAGCTAAGTTAGAGTATCCAAACAGGAGCAGTATAGGACATGCAAGTTGCTCAAAGCATACAGTAAAATTCATACATGAAAGGATCTTTTTTTAAACGGAATGTGAAAGGATCTTTGAATGATATAATTTTCAAATTATATAAAATCTTATCAATAATCAAAGGCATCCTCGAAGAATACATTAGGCCCTATATAAAATCTTATCAATAATCAAAACCAAGTGTTCCAAATGAGTTCAAAACGAGAAACTGGACCCACTCAAGGCACGACATGCCTATCTCGTTTGGTCCATCAGTCAAAGCGCTTCCTCTTCTTGGCATAACAATAGAGTACAGTATTTTTTTAGAATGCTCTTGGCGTGTCGCTAACACGTGATGAGTTAGCCGACCTCAATAGACGGCAAAACCGCGAGGCCGCCACACTTTGAGAGATACGAGGAGAGAGAAGTGATACGGGCTGCTGGATTACTAGAGCTAGGTGTAGCACATAAGCCAACAAATATGGTGATAGCATGGGTTAGCCATGTAGTATGATGTAACTACACTGGGCTGCCATGTTTCGTACTCTTCTAGTCCATTGTGGAGATGATTGGTTGATTTTATATTGCTAAATAATATAAAATATTATGAGTGCAGACGCTCCACCACGAGGTTCCTTGCTCCTTCTCGTCCGTCAGGAATCTATGTTCTTCCACTCTCTTTTTTGACTTGAGCTTTGTTCATCCTTTTGCCAACACGCGAGACATCTAGCATCAAGGTGCACGTGTCATGCAAGAAAATGGAGATAATCAGATAAGCAGTGCGTAAGTGAGTCGTGCACTTCGACGGCACCTACTACGCAATATTTTTTCTCCTCGATGGCACCTGAATGGTGCACGTACTCAACGACGGAGCACGAGATGGTAGCCGTGACATGGTCAACCCTTTTTTGGAGAGAGTACATACTAAATAACTTTCATGTGTCCAGTCAACTCGCTGAACGACGAGAAGCTTGCTTACTATGCCTTCTCCCTCGCCAACGCGTGCGCGGTTGCTCGCAGCACGAGGAGAAACTTTTGCTTACAAGCCGCCTGCCCACCTATAGAACCGCCTCGCGCTGGCCAATTCCTCTCCAAACACCTAGGGAGGCGGTTGAACCGAACAAGTCTAACTTGCTCCAATTTAACCCTCATGTTTGGATACTTTAGGGCTATTTGAGCCCCAACTAGCTCAAACTAACTCTAACCCATGGATCCAAACAGGGCCATAGTTTGGATGAGTCTCCATCGTGGGGAGCTACTGAAGGAAATATGCCCTAGAGACACTAATAAAGTAATTATTTATTTCCTTAGTTCATGATAAATGTTTATTATTCATGCTAGAATTGTATTAACCGGAAACTTAGTACATGTGTGAATACATAGACAAAACCTATAGACCCTAGTATGCCTCTACTTGACTAGCTCGTTAATCAAAGAGGGTTAAGTTTCCTAACCATAGACATGTGTTGTCATTTGATGAACGGGATCATATCATTAGGAGAATTATGCGATGGACATGACCCATCCATTAGCTTAGCATTATGATCGTGTTAGTTTCATTCCTACTGCTTTCTTCATGACTTATACAAGCTCCTTAGACTATGAAATTATGCAACTCCCGAATACCAGAGGAACACTTTGTGTGCTACCAAAAATCACAACGTTAAGGGTGATTATAAAGGTGCTCTACAGGTGTCTCCGAAGGTGTTTGTTGGGTTGGCATAGATCGAGATGAGGATTTGTCACTCCGTGTTTCGGAGAGGTATATCTGGGCCCTCTCGGTAATACTCATCACTATAAGCCTTGTAAGAATTGTAATTAATGAGTTAGTTGCGGGATGAAGTATTACGGGACGAGTAAAGAGACTTGTCGGTAACGAGATTGAACTAGGTATTGAGATACCGACGATCGAATCTCGGGGAAGTAACATGCCGATGACAAAGGGAACAATGTATCTATGTTGTTATGCGGTTTGAATGATAAAGATCTTCATAGAATATGTAGGAACCAATATGAGCATCCAGGTTCTGCTATTGGTTATTGACCGGAGACGTGTCTCGGTCATGTCTACATAGTTCTCGAACCCGTAGGGTCCGCACGCTTAAAGTTCGGTGACGATCGGTATTATGAGTTTATGTGTTTTGATGTACCGAAGATAGTCCGGAGTCCCGGATATGGTCACAAACATGACAAGGAGTCTTGAAATGGTTGAGACATAAAGATTGATATATTGGACGGCTATATTTGGACACCGGAAGTGTTCCGGGTGATTTCGGAGAAAACCGGAGTGCCGGAGGGGTTACGGGAACCCCCCGGGGAAGTATTGGGCCTTAGTGGGCCTTAGGGGAGAGAGAGGGCAGCAGCCCAGGAGGTGGCGCCCCCCAAGGGGAGTCCGAATTGGACTAGGGGAGGGGGACGCGGCCCCTCTTTCCCTCTCCCTCTCCCTCTCCTTCCTTCCCCCTTCCACCTTCCTAGTTGGACTAGGAAAGGAGGAGTCTTACTCCTACTAGGAGGAGGACTCCTCCCCTCCTTGGCGCGCCCAAGGGCCGGCAATTCTCCCACCTTGCTCCTTTATATACGGGGGCAGGGGGCACCCTAGAACACACGAGTTGACATTGTTTAGCCGTGTGCAGTGCCCCCTCCATAGTTACACACCTCGGTCATATCGTTGTAGTGCTTAGGCGAAGCCCTGCGCCGGTAACTTCATCATCACTGTCACCACGCCGTCGTGCTGATGAAACTCTCCCTTGGCCTCAACTGGATCAAGAGTACAAGGGACGTCCCCGAGCTGAACGTGTCCTGAATGTGTGCTGATCGCGGAGGTGCCGTACGTTCGGTGCTAAGATCGGTCGAATCGTGAAGACATACGACTACATCAACCGCGTTGTCATAACGCTTCTGCTTTCAATCTACGAGGGTATGTGGACACACTCTCCCCTCTCATTGATATGCATCACCATGATCTTGCGTGTGCATAGGATTTTTTTTGAAATTACTACGTTCCCCAACAGCCACACTAACGGCGATGATATGGATCGTTCCATCTATGAAGAACACGTGGGACTGGAACTATGAGAAGGACATGTACCCAGGAGTGGACGTACGAACCTGAGTAATGTAGCGCAATAAGTGAAGTAGAAAGGCACAAATAGTATGAACATGCGTGGCATATAGGCATTTCTCTCTTACTACATACCACTAAATGTTGTATGTGCAATGCACGGTGATGTTATGGAGTACGTGCCTAAGTACTCTACTACTACTATATTAATTGGAGGCACATATTAGCTTTTATATTTGTTTACGTGTATGCCCCGAGAACTAGACGTGTCTTTCTCTCCGGGTAGCACTTTATATCGTTCATACCACTAGTACTACTATGTGTGGTCTCTGACCCAGAAGTGGAAGAAGTGGAGACGCTCTACCACGCTGTTCATGTCCCACTCCTTTCGCCGACGTGTGGATATCCATCATGTGCCATGTTTGGCACCCCTTCATCGAAAGAGTTGAAACGCTAGCATTCATCAGAAATAAAAAATAAATATAAATCAGCAGTGATACTATACCACGCGGTTTCCTTGCTCCTCGATATCGGAAAGAATACTTCTGTTCGCCAACATGTGGGACGTCGACCATCCTGGTCCACTTGCCATGCATGCAGAACTCCAAGGGAGAGTCACCCCGGTCGTCACACCGCGGTAATAATGACTAATGAGCCGTCAAATCAGAGGCCCAACCTTTCTCACTTTGAAGTTGCTCGGACGAAGGAACCATCATGACTTTGTTGAATTCCGCTTCTTGAAGAAAACTACTGTACCAGGAGTACTGCTAGCTACAGTAGTTACTACATCAGAGGCCTCCTTTCGTTCATAGGATAGGAATTTTATAGGAATATGAAAATCATAGGAAGTGAGATGACATGCATCTCAATTCCTATAGAGGAAGATATGCCATTTGATGCATAGGATAGGAATTTTTTCATTGAGTCTAGGCTAATGTACAGGTAATTTGCTCTAAAAACTACAGTTGTAACTAGTAGTACTGGTACATGCTCGTACTCACACACAGACACACACACTAACTACTAGTACTACTACTTCTCACATGCTGGCCAGACGCCATCGTTCTCCTTCCTAGCTTTGTCGGTGACACCCCACCATGCTTGGATCTCCGCCGACCTCTCCGCAGCAGCACGTGCGTCCTCTTCTTTCTTGCCGCGACGGGCCTCTCTTTTCTTGAGTGCTTGCTGACTTTTTCGCTCCCTCTGTGTGGCTTTGGCCACCTCTAGCTCTACCGCCCATTCGGCCTTGGCAGCTTCAAATTCCGCCCGCATAGGTGTGAGGTCACGAGCGGTGATGAACTCGGCACGGCGGGATGTCATCGCTTCCCTACCATTTTGTGTGCGGTCGTGGACGGCAAGAAACTCGGCGCGACGGGATGCCATCGCTTCCTTACCGGTTAGTGTGCGGCACGGTGGCATGAACGACGCTTGGTGAGAGCTCTGGGATGGAGTGGCCGGACAACCGTATAGTGCATTGGTTTGTCAAGAGCTCAAGGACAGAAGACGAAGGAAACTTGGATTCCCCTTCAATCTTGGTCATTATTACCGAGTAAAATGCATTGGCGGTCATCGAACATGTCTTGATAGCTCACTTTGATCATTGTATACGAGATATGGTGATTATGCGGTCACTGGCTCAGCGTATAGCTCCGTATTTGTCTGGTTGACCAGTCAAACAGTCTGCATGTGCCTCATCAGCTCGTTTTCTTTATCTATCTATGCGGGCCTACCTGTCAGTGGAGAAAGAAATAAAAACCAAAATTATGCGTATGTGAGGAATCAAACCACGGACCCGTCGCTGTAATGCACACTCGTCAACCAAATGAAAATGAAATACTTTGCGTTAAATGCACAAACGAATTTTTTTAATATTATACGTGATGCACACATTAGCGCACACCGTCCATAGAGGCAAGTAGCATGTACGCGTGCAGAGACTCACGCTCACGCTGTCAAACCATGCTAATGATGCACGTCGCCCTCTCAATCAAAGTCCAGCTCATGGCGCAACGCAAATGGCGAGCCCATCACCTGCGCGCCCCGGCGGTGGCTGACATTACTGTTTAGACGTTTGATGGAGGCCTCCGTGAACGCCGAGCATGTATTCACCTGGCTCAACACTAGCGGTCATACTCGGGAGAGCCTTGCTTATGTATATCGTCCATCACAACGACAATCTATAAAACAACCTAGCTAGAGAGGGTACTTTTGTAACATCCCAAATTTTCAGATTTGGTATGTTAATAGGATCATTATTTTTCATCATGATTTCTATGAATATTTGTAATTTTTTGAATATTCAAATCATTATTGCAACTTAAGGCAAACTATTGGAGTGGAGATAACAGGACTTCTCCCCTGTTATAAAAAGTTCATAATGATCAAAATATTGTTTGGAGATCACCTGATGTATTTCTGCAATTTTATGAACTCCAAATGATTTTTAGATTTGTTTTAGACTGCTCTTTGTGTGTTCTTTATTGCATAAAATAGTTTTACAAAATTGCTTTGGGGCTGGAATTATATTTCCTGTAGTGCGTATTACTAGTAGTATTTTACTATGTGTTGCGGTATTTTTAGTAAGTCATTCGGTCCTTTGTTTTCTCTAATTAAACCTCCTGGACAATATTATATTTTCCCAGAGTTTACTATTCATCAGGGCTCCCAGCGCAGCCCATTTCTATTCATCGCCCACTGCGCTGGAGCAGCGCAGCAGCAGCTAGCAGGTCGAAGCCCAGCGAGCAGCCCACCCCGCCGGGTTTTTTCCTCTCTGCCGCTGACCACCCTGACCCACATGTCATCTCTCTCCTTCCCGTGTTCTTCCTGGAGACCACTTCCCGATCCAAATCCTCGCTGACTCGGCTTGGATCTCGTCCCTCTCGCAAGGGAACTACTATATAAATAATCCCCTTGCTCTTCTCTGCCGATTTTTGGCAAAATCCATCGCTCCCGTGCCCTAGAACTCGCCGCTGGATCTCACCGGAGTTCCACGCTGCAGAAGCTTTCCGCCGGTCGATCCCGTCGCGTCGGAAGGTTCCCAGCACCTACTTTCTTCTCTGTTAACTTCGCCTTGATTTCCTCTCTCCCCCTCAACTTCTAGTTTACGCAGGGGAGCACCAAATCGGGCACATCAAGCTCGACCCAAAGCTCAACTCTGTCGTCCGCATCACCACCGAGCCGCCCGTGGCCATCGTCTTCAAGTCCGACCGCCCAGACTCTGTTCTCCGGTGAGCACATCTCCCGCTCCGTGCGATCTTGTTTCAACCGCCCAGACTAAGTGTTTTTTTTTTCTGTGAACCGGTATACACTAAGTAGCGGCTGTCCGTTACATAGGCCATTACAGCAAACACCCTACGGCCACTCACACCATGCCACTTGGCACATCCACAGCCGCAACAGTTCTTCGAAGAAATCTATTTTGACACATTGGCAGATTCCATATCAAATGTTCATTTAGGTATATCTTGAGATCCGTATGTCCAAATTCACCGATTCTTTTTCCTGTACTCTTAGTGACCAGGAGAATATTGTAGAACCAAAATTTCACATTTTTGAACTATTAAAATTTGAATTTGATGAAATTTGAATTCAAACTTCCGGAGGCCATATCTTTTAAACCGTTGATCCAAATTAGTTGATTCTTTTTGCATTGTGATCCAATTAGCATGTTGTTCGCGCACGAACACGTCTTATGTACCTCCAACGCCGAGGGTGATGCACCGCAGCTCACGCTGAAGAAGACCCATCCGTAAGCGCGGTACGCAAGCAATTCGGCGGGCGCTTTTGAGCACCCGAAACCCCACGCGCCCGGGAGGGACCCCGTCAGGGCACGCGGAGGCTATGGGCTGCCCTAGGTCGGCCTGCCCGCCCCTAGGCCTCGAGGTTCGCCGCCCTGCAATGAAGAAGAATGAACGAAGAACGAGGAAGAAGAAGAACAAGGGAGAAGGTAAAAATAAAGGTAAAAGATGTAGGTTGATTTGTTCGATTGTGTGTTGTTGTTCAATCGGCCGTCATCTCTTATATATATAAGAGGCAGATGGACTTCCCGTACAAGAAAAGGACTTGCCTTGCCGTCCAAATTATCAAAATCTAACCAAACTCGGACTTCTCACGACCTCTGCCCCGGATGTCCAGCTCTAGGCCCGGATGATCCGGCCTAGCCCAATTTTCTGACAGCAGCTCACTGTTTCGGCTCTAGAATCCACATACAACCTCGGATTTGGACGTTCTTTATATAAAAATCAACCACCTCGACGAGACGCAGAACTTTCATGTTGAACACTTTTCGATCTGAGGCCATCTTGAGGGTGTTTAGGGCCGTTTTCTAAAGTCTGTAGCAGAAAAAGCTGTCCGGACGTCCGGACTTCTACCCGGACTGTCCGGCCTCCATCCGGATCATTCGGGACTGGACCCAGATCATACGGCTTCAGCACCAACCTTCTGGTGTCTTTGTGCTTCAATTACCTGGATGATCCGGACCCCGGCCCGGATGATCCGACCAAACATTGCTGCAGCGCACAGTTTTGCCTATGACGTTTGCATACGATCTCGGATGAGGAAGACTTTTATATCAAAATCGTCCGCTTCGACAAGACGAAGAACTTTGCAGTTGTAACTTTTTCCATCCAAGCGGTCTTAATTATGTTTCATGCCATTTTTTAATCTGGTGTCAATACGAGCATCTCTAAGATTGGCATAACTTTTGCATCTGAGCTTCGTTTTGGACCATCTCTATATTTATTTTGATCGGCTTGAAGAGAGCCATCCAGTGGTGACATGAAGTCATAATATTAACATCATCTCATTATAGCCTTGTGACACCCTCGATTCAATCGTACATTAATCATGCACGCAAATGTGTACGATCAAGATCAAGGACTCATGGGAAGATATCACAACACAACTCTAGACACAAATTAAAATAATACAAGCTTTATATTACAATTCACGGGCCTCGAGGGCTCGAATACATAAGCTCGAATACACAAGAGTCAGCAGAAGCAACAATATCTGAGTACAGACATGAATTAAACAATTTTTCCTTAAGAAGGCTAGCACAAAAGCATCTACGATCGAAAAGGCAAGGCCTCCTGCCTGGGAGCCTCCTAACTACTCCTGGTCGTCGGCGGTCTTCATGTAGTAGTAGGCACCCTCGTGGTAGAAGCAGTCATCGTCAAAGGTGGCGTCTGGATCCTGGGCTCCGACATCTGGTTGCATCAACCGAAAAGAAGAAGAAAGGGGGAAAAGGGGAAGCAAAGCAACCGTGAGTACTCATCCAAAGTACTCGCAAGCAAGGATCTACACTACATATGCAACATTATCAAAGGAAGGCTGTATATGTAGACTAGGCTACAGAAATGCCAGAATAGAGAGAAGGCCTAGTCCTATCGAAGACTAGCATCTTCTGGAAACCACCATCTTGCAGCAACCAGGAGGGAGTGGAGTAGCATAATGTAAAGTAGTAGTAGCGTTATCAACCTCGCCCAGAGATCCTTTCTCGACTCCCTGCGAGAAAGAAATCCCAGAGCCGTACTATCCATTTCTCATCACAATCCAATTCTCATCACAAGTATCCAGTTCTAGTTGTATCGATTGGGATACAACTCTAAGTGTCCGTTACCGTAGGACAGGCTATCGATAGATGTTTTCTTCCCTACAGGGGTGCACCAACTTACCCACCACGCTCGATTAACTCCGGCCGGACACACTTTCTTGGGTCATGCCCGGCCTCGGCCAAACAATACGCCGCAACCCGACCTAGGCTTAATAGAGAGGCCAGCACGCCGGACTAAACCTATGCCCCCAGGGGTCATGGGCCATCTCCCCGGGAACTCCTGCACGTTGCTTACGCGGCCGGTGAGCAGACCTAGCTACCTCCTTCAACAAGGCAGGTGCTTACACAGTCCAACCCGGCATGCGCCGCTCAGTCGCTAACGTCTATTAAGTTTCGGCTGATGTATACGACGCAGAACGCCCATACTATGCCCACGTGATGGTTAGTGCTATCAGGCCAGAGGCCCCTCGGATCAAATACCCAAATCGTAGTGGATTGGGAACGCGCGGTAACAAGCAGAGACTCACGAAATATGTGACCCCGTCGCCCCGTCTCGAGGACTTGCGGCAAGGGCTAAGAATGCCCGGCCACGCCTCGTATTCAACTCTCGGGTACCCTCCAGGTCAACCCGTCTCCACATCACTCGCAATTATGCTCGCGCGGGTACCCCTCAGGGTCGACCCATCTTTAGTGACATGGTTCAGTGTAAAGTCATAGTAATCATAGTAACTGTGTGTCTAAACATCAAGGGGGAAACCCGAGGAATCACCCCCGGTGAATTCCACTCGATGTAATCATCAAGGTGAACGTAAGAGGAATCACCCCCGAGGTTCACACTTGAGGGGTTGCACGACAGAGTCGTATCGGAAGTGGTTAAGGCGGAATCACCCTCGATGATCATGACCAAATAGCTACACTATAGGGTTAACATCAGAAGTGATATAGAGGTCTCACCCTCGCCACTCGATAGTAACCCAGTAGTGTCGAGCAACTAAGGGGAAAGTGATGTGCGGTTCTGGGGCCTGGTCTTTGATCCCGTTGATCGGGTCCTCGATGATGAAGCAGGGGCAACAAGGACAAGGTGGGGGTCACTGATGGATCACTAACCAACCTATACTAAGCAGTTTAGGATAAGCAGGTAAGGTACAACAGCAGATACAAAAGCAGGCTATGCATCAGAATATGAGCAATCAATAAAAGTAGCAAACTCTAATGCAAGCATAAGAGAATGGAATGGGCGATATCGGGATGATCAAAGGGGGGGCTTGCCTGGTTGCTCTGGCAAGGAGGGGTCATCGGTGACGTAGTCGATCACAGGGGCAGCATCGGTCTCGGGGTCTACCGGAGAGAGGAGGGGGAAGAAACAGTAAATATAAAAGCAAACATAGCATAACAGGACAACAGGCAGAGCTAGACGTGTTCTAACACGGTGCTACACGATACCGGTGAAGTGGGAAGTCAACCGGAAATGTTTTCCCGGTTCTGGACCTGTGTTAGACAGATGACTGGAGAGGGAAAGTTCCATGTTCAGATAGTTAGAGGCATCAGACAGGTAAACGGACCGCGTGTTCAGATTCATCTCGTCGTTCTGAGCAACTTTCATATATAAAACTTTTTCATCCGAGTTACAGATTAATTTATGTGAATTTCCAAGGATTTAAACATTTTTTGAATTTATTTTAATTAGCAGACTAGAATATGACGTCAGCATGATGTGTTGATGACGTCAGCAGTCAACTGGTCAGCTGACCAGGTCAAACCTGACCTGTGGGTCCAGTCGGACCCACATGTCAGCGACTGCGGCACTAACAGTTGATTAAATTGACTAACAGAACTAATTACGGGTGTGGGCCCCACTAGTTAGTGACTGGTTAGTGATTAAAATGAATTAACAGATTAATTAACATTTTATTTATTTATGAAACCTGTTAATTAGCGCGGGGCCCACATGTCAGTGGGCAGAGTGCCCAGTCAGCAGTTGACCCAGTCAACTGGATCAACTAGGATCCGCGGGGCCCAGCGGCAGTGTCACAGGGGGCCCACTTGTCAGGTCACATCGGCGACCAAAACTGCGGCGGCGCAGCCTCGGATGTGGCCGGAAAAATGTGCTCCGGCCACCGTTTTGCGCGCACTTGGGCGCGTTCTAAAGCAAAGACCAAACCGCGTCGAACTGTGGCGGTCTTGCGGCCAGGGAGGCTCTACGGCGACGGCGGCGAGCACGTCGGCGGCGGAGCTCGCAGGTGTGCTACGGGGAGGCGCCTGCGGTGCGAATTTGCGCACGCGTTCGGGCTCATTCAAACGCGGTAACATCACCGCGTCGTTCTAACCCAACGGCGCCGGCTATGGTGGTCGGAAGCGACGGCAGCGACGAGTTCGGGCGGCGGACAAAAAAATGGTGCGGCGGCGAGCTAGCTATGGTGATGCACAAGGCGCGAGGAGAGGAAAGGAGGGAGGGAGGAGCTCACCGAGCGGCTCACGGTGGCCTGTGGTCAGTTTAGTAGCAGCAGAGCTTGACGCAGACGGGGGCGCGTCGGTGGTCGACGGGTAGGTGACCTCGAAGCCGAAGATGCGGGGCCTCTCCGGCTCCTGCTGTTGGGCGATAGGACGAGGCCAAGGCCCGAGCAGCTACTGAACGCCCTGGCGCAGCCCGGGGTGGCGCCGGAGCGCGCGGACGATGGCAGGCGGTGACAGGAGGGGTTCGGTGAGGCGGGGGGATCTGAGGAGGGAAGGCCTAGAGGGAGAGGGAGGGGGACAGAGAGGCGGGAGTGGCGGTAGGTGAGGGGGAGGACTCGAGGCGTTCGGAGGCGTGGAGGCCTTATCCTCTCGCGGGGGTCATCACCGGCGAGGTGGTTCGGCGGCGACCAGCCTCCTGTAGCGACGCGCACCAGGGGAACAGTGGGGGAGACGACCGGGGCAGGGAGCTGGGCCTGGCCGGCTGGGCCTGTCTCTGTGGCCTTAGGCCCAGGGGCAGGGGGGTTCCCTTTTCTTTCTTTTTTTTGCATTTCTATTTCTCTTCCCTTTTTACAGAATGCTTTGCAAATTTTTGGAGCTGCCAAAAGGATTCTGTAAAATGTGGGACTTGGCCACATAATTACAATGCAATGTTTGACACAGCCACAAAAAGTTTGGAAGAAGTTTGAATTAGATGAAATTTGCAAAAAGATGGAAAAGCAATTAATTTGCTGAGTGGCACTGTTTTAATTTGCTATAGTCCATCTTAGCTTGGAGGTGATGTTTTCCTTAACAATCATTTGTTATGGAATTTTTACTAAATGATGGACTATTTTGCAACAACTTTCGTGCAACTTCAAAAATCACTTGCAAATTGAATTTGATTCCAAAGTGGAATTTCAAATGAGATTTGAATCAAAGGTGATTAAGCACTGTTTGGAAAATGATTAGCTTAATCACAGTGGGTTACTGTAGCATGACACTGGGGTTTTACAAATCTCCTGCAGTACAAGAAATCTCGTCCCGAGATTTAAGAGGTGGAGTAAGGGGAAAGACTCGGGAAGGAAGGAGATCAACACAAGATAGGTACGTGGGGACTATGTGAGTGAACGTGGCATAGAGGTATCTCTCGAGTTAAAATTCAAGAAAGTCATCGAGAGCAAGGTGAGGTGCAATTAGAAGCTTCAACCTGGTAGACAATCGTTTATTTCCTGAAACAAGGGGGGTGAAAGGGGTTCAGAGCAATGGTAATAAGTATCGTGTCTGATACCAGAATAGATCGCCTCTCGGAAGGCAGCTCAGGATTTTCATATGAAGCCAAGTGTGAAAAATAACCTTAGAAACAAGGGTGTACAGGAGAGCCAGGTTTTGATCTTGTGGAACTGTGGGTTATGGGCCCACCATATGGGTTAAAAGTAGAAAGAGCAGTGACATGTTACACGGTTATGATAGCAAGCTTTGTCGGTGGATAGTGTGTCAGTTATGTTGGCAACCACGTTGGTACCAAGGGCGAGGGACGAAGAGAACCATATTCCTGCTCGTTGAACGAGGCGGACCAATCGACAAGGTTCACGTCCATCGGTGGTTACCAGAATGTCATCAACAATAGTAACAGGGTCTCACTGACAAGGTTGTACATCGGGGTGTTTTATAAGCAGGGAATTATTTCTGCTTATATCATATACTAGATCACAAGAAGGTTAAACAAACCAATGGAAAGGAAAATGTCGTTATTAGATTAATCGGAACATTGGAAAGGAAAATGTGTTTACACACAAGAATTGGGAGTATATCCTTCCCAAGGGGAAGCAGAGCAGGATATACATGATATGACAGCAAGTTAAAAAGCATTTAGATAAAGAGGGTGTGGGGATAATCATGATATTACCCATACAACGGTGTTTGGATAATAGATCAAGAACAGTTAGCATTGCGCTCCCAATGTTCTTGTTGATGATCAGAGTACCACACACATGCTTCGGGATAGTGTTGGCATGGTCATCAGGGAAAGGTCAGACTTCGGATACACAAAGGATCCATCGGAACAACTTATAAAACAAGTCATACAATTCCAGCAAGAAAAAGATGATTTTGTGGCCGACGGGCTCAGGAACAATTCATCGAGGGTGCAAGGTTGGTATTTCTCATCATGAATTAGATTGATATCCTGGAACAGCTCAGAATGTTGGTGATGATCACGACACATTTGTCGAGAGATTTCAAGAAGATGTAATCGATCGGCGATGACACCAAGTCAAAGGAATGATGAAGCGAAAGGTTATTGGAACCATGGGTACAACACAAACTCAAAATCAAGCTTGTTGTTCAAGGTGAAAAGATCTGATGAGGAAGATCGATGTAAGCTTAGCTCATCGTCGAAAATTGTGCTCGGGAAAGAAGGACCAGGTAGCACAGTTAAAATTTAGCACGACAGGGATATAGCCAATCAGGCTAGGAATGACTGGAAGGATTATTAAACTCATAAGCAACGAAAATTACTTAGAGTTATCAAATCAGAGTGCGGAATCGATTCACTTACCGGTGTTCTTGAGTGACCAACCACTTAGAACCGGGGATATTGGAATTGGTGATCAATAGTAGTTCGATGAAGAACTCATAAGAAGTTATGTAGTTGCTGCGATATTCCCGAGATACCAAGGGGTAACACTCGAGGGTAAATCAGAATAGAGGTTGGGCAGGCATATTGGTTTGCAGAAGACAAGTGCTTTAGCTTGTCCGCGAAATGGGATCAAAGAAGAAGAATCATGGTCGGAACCACGGTTGCAAAGGATCAAATCCCAGATATAAGATGATCTTATAGCATGGGGTTAATTAATTTTAAGAGAAGCTTCCATGATAAGATCTACATCATGTCCATGGGCATGAATGCAAAGTTCAAGGTTGACTCCCACTTCTTCAATGCATATCATTTCATTTACTTCTCGCTTCGATGAAGTTGTAGTGTTGGAATGTTATCTGGCTAAACACCAAAAGAGTAAGACTCGTTAAAACTCTCGGGTTCAAACGGATTATGGGAGGCATAGGTTCAACCCAGAGGGGCATCTTAGGAACCTATTCCACAAACTTCAGAAGTAAACAACACAAGCTCGAAAGCTGAGCATGGTTGATAAAAGGAGAGGATATAATTACCAAAGGCAATATGTATCTGGGAAAGAACTTCACGAGGTTCTTTGAATATGAGGACACTGTCGGATGATAATCCAATAATGGATCCGGCGATCCACAACGGGGCTGATGTGAGTATCGATATTCAATTAGAAGAAGAAATAATGCAGAGGCATTGGATTTTGGAAATATCTGATAATTCCAAAGCTTAAATGCAAGGAATTATGATTTCCAATTCGGGGGATTAGAAGCAGATGCTCTAATCAAAAGATAAGCAAGTTGAAAATACATAGACCGACAATCATTCAAGGTTTGATTTGCCGAGAACCAGCTCATGCCCGGAGTGGAGTCTGAGCCAGAAGGATAAATAATTACCAGGGAATAACTAATGAATGTGTGCATTCACGCACATGCCGAATCAATAGGATAAGAATGACAAACTCAAAGGAGTTTAATGAATATTGTTAGACATATGGAATTAACCCTAATGCAAGACGATAAAGAAGAACAGGAGCAATAGGCTACTGAAGATTTTCGGAAGATTGAATAGTATTCCAAAGAATTTTGTGAGACATATGAACAACTGGGGATGAACGAATCCCCGATAAGTGTGATGAATTATTCGTAGGGTTATTCAGGCAGAAAAGAGCTGCAATGCAGTCGGAAAAAGGATTCTCGAAAGTCATAGAATACTTTCGGGTATCTTGTAATAACAAGAACAACTAGGGATGGAAGTATGAACGGCGAGGTACGCAGTTATCCATAAGGATTCAACAGTGTTAAGGGATTGCAAAAGAAATGGACACAAGTTCTCGGGAGTAGATCGGAGAGTTTCTTCGGAGCCTTCTCGTGAAGCAGGCAACCATCCAGAATGAAGGGGCTCTCCGAGGAAAGTCGTTACGAGAACCTAATGTAGTTAGTAAATTCATTTAACTCGAATAGAAGAGAGAACAGAGTCCGAGAGTATAGACGAGGAGTAAAAGATCCTAATACCACCCAATGGCGACGTGGGCCCGTAAGCCACACAGCCATGTTAGTAAAAGTTTTTGTAGTGACTAGACTCGACTTCGGCCAAGGAGTTGGAAAGGGGGCTACCTACAGGCAGTCGGCTCTAATACCAACTTGTGACGCCCTAGATTCAATCTTACACTAATCATGCACGCAAATGTGTACGATCAAGATCAAGGACTCATGGGAAGATATCACAACACAAATCTAGACACAAATTAAAATAATACAAGCTTTATATTACAAGCCAGGGGCCTCGAGGGCTCGAGTACATAAGCTCGAATACACAAGAGTCAGCAGAAGCAACAATATCTGAGTACAGACATGAGTTAAACAATTTTGCCTTAAGAAGGCTAGCACAAAAGCATCTACGATCGAAAAGGCAAGGCCTCCTACCTGGGAGCCTCCTAACTACTCCTGGTCGTCGGCGGTCTTCACGTAGTAGTAGGCACCCTCGTGGTAGTTGCAGTCATCGTCAAAGGTGGCGTCTGCATCCTGGGCTCTGACATCTGGTTGCATCAACCGAAAAGAAGAAGAAAGGGGGAAAAGGGGAAGCAAAGCAACCGTGAGTACTCATCCAAAGTACTCGCAAGCAAGGATCTACACTACATATGCAACATTATCAAAGGAAGGCTGTATATGTAGACTAGGCTGCAGAAATGCCAGAATAGAGAGAAGGCCTAGTCCTATCGAAGCCTAGCATCTTCTGGAAACCACCATCTTGCAGCAAACAGGAGGGAGTGGAGTAGCATAAAGTAAAGTAGTAGTAGTGTTATCAACGTCGGCAAGAGATCCTTTCTCGACTCCCTGCGAGAAAGAAATCCCAGAGCCGTACTATCCATTTCTCATCACAGTCCAATTCTCATCACAAGTATCCAGTTCTAGTTGTATCGATCGGGATACAACTCCAAGTGTCTGTTACCGTAGGACAGGCTATCGATAGATGTTTTCTTCCCTGCAGGGGTACACCAACCTACCCACCACGCTCGATTAACTCCGGCCGGACACACTTTCCTGGGTCATGCCCGGCCTCGGCCAAACAATATGCCGCAACCCGACCTAGGATTAATAGAGAGGCCAGCACGCCGGACTAAGCCTATGCCCCCAGGGGTCATGGGCTATCTCCTAGGAAACTCCTGCACGTTGCGTACGCGGTCGGTGAGCAGACCTAGCTACCGCCTTCAACAAGGCAGGTGCTTACGCAGTCCAACCCGGCGCACGCCGCTCAGTCGCTGACGTCTATTAAGCTTCGGCTGATGTATACGATGCAGAATGCCCATACTATGCCCACATGATGGTTAGTGCTATCAGGCCAGAGGCCCCTCGGATCAAATATCCAAATCGTAGAGGATTGAGAATGCGCGGTAACAAGCAGAGACTCACGAAAGATGTGACCCCGTCGCCCCTTCTCGAGGACTTGCGGCAAGGGCTAAGAATGCCACGCCTCGTATTCAACTCTCGGGTACCCTCCAGGTCAACCCGTCTCCACATCACTCGCAATTATGCTCGCGCGGGCGTATTTAGTAACATGGTTTAGTGTAAAGTCATAGTAATTATAGTAACTATGTGTCTAAACATCAAGGGGGAAACCCGAGGAATCACCCCCGGTGAATTCCACTCGATGTAATCATCAAGGTGAACGTAAGAGGAATCACCCCCAAGGTTCACACTTGAGGGGTTGCACGACAGAGTCGTATCGGAAGTGGTTAAGGTGGAATCACCCTCGATGACCACGACCGAATAGCTACACTACAGGGTTAACATCAGAAGTGCTATAGAAGTCTCACCCTCGGCACTCGATAGTAACCTAGTAGTGTCGAGCAACTAAGGAGAAAGTGATGTGCGGTGCTAGGGCCTGGTCTTCGATCCCGTTGATCGGGTCTTCGATGATGAAACAGGGGCAACAAGGACAAGGTGGGGGTCACTGATGGATTACTAACCAACCTATACTAAGCAGTTTAGGATAAGCAGGTAAGGTACAACAGCAGATACAAAAGCAGGCTATGCATCAGAATAGGAGCAATCAATAACAGTAGCAAAATCTAATGCAAGCATAAGAGAATGGAATGGGCGATATCGGGATGATCAAAGGGGGGGGCTTTCCTGGTTGCTCTGGCAAGGAGGGGTCGTCGGTGACGTAGTCGATCACAAGGGCAGCATCGGTCTCGGGGTCTACCGGAGAGAAGAGGGGGAAGAAACAGTAAATATAAAGCAAACATAGCATAACAGGACAACAGGCAGAGCTAGACGTGTTCTAACGCGGTGCTACACGATACCGGTGAAGGGGAGAAGTCAACCGGGAATATTTTCCCGGTTCCGGACCTGTGTTAGACAGATGAATGGAGAGGGAAAGTTCCATGTTCAGATAGTTAGAGGCATCTGACACGTAAACGGACCGCGCATTCGGATTTGTCTCGTCGTTCTGAGCAACTTTCATATATAAAACTTTTTCATCCGAGTTACAGATTAATTTATGTGAATTTCCAAAGATTTAAACATTTTTTTGAATTTATTTTAATTAGCAGACTAGAATATGACGTCAGCATGATGTGTTGATGACGTCAGCAGTCAACTGGTCAGCTGACCAGGTCAAACCTGACCTGTGGGTCCAGTGGGACCCACATGTCAGCGACTGCGGCACTAACAGTTGATTAAATTGACTAACAGAACTAATTACGGGTGTGGGCCCCACTAGTCAGTGACTGGTTAGTGATTAAAATGAATTAACAGATTAATTAACATTTTATTTATTTATGAAACCTGTTAATTAGCACGGGGCCCACATGTCAGTGGGCAGAGTGCCCAGTCAGCAGTTGACCCCGTCAACTGGGTCAACTAGGATCCGCGGGGCCCAGCGGCAGTGTCACAGGGGGCCCACTTGTCAGGTCACATCGGCGACGACCAGAGACTCGACGCCGGTGACCAAAACTGCGGCGGCGCGGCCTCGGATGTGGCAGGAAAAATGTGCTCTGGCCACCGTTTTGCGCGCACTTGGGCGCGTTCTAAAGAGGATACCAAACCGCGGCGAACTGTGGCGGTCTCGCGGCCAGGGAGGCTCTACGGTGACGGCGGCGAGCACGTCGGCGACGGAGCTCGCAGGTGCGCTACGGGGAGGCGGCTGCGGTGCGAATTTGCGCGCGCGTTCGGGCTCATTCAAACGCGGGAACATCACCGCGTCGTTCTAACCCAACGGCGCCGGCTATGGTGGTCGGAAGCGACGGCAGCGACGAGTTCGGGCGGCGGACAAAAAAAATGGCGCATCGGCGAGCTAGCTACGGTGATGCACAAGGCGCGAGGAGAGGAAAGGAGGGAGGGAGGAGCTCACCGACCGGCTCACGGTGGCCTGTGGTCAGTTTAGTAGCAGCAGAGCTCGACGCAAACGGTGGCACGTCGGTGGTCGACGGGGAGGCGACCTCGAAGCCGAAGACGCAGGGCCTCTCCGGCTCCTGCTATTGGGCGATAGGACGAGGCCGAGGCCCGAGCAGCTACTGAATGCCCTGGCGCAGCCCGGGGTGGCACCGGAGCGCGCGGACGTCGGCAGGCGGCGACAGGAGGGGTTCGGTGAGGCGGGGGGATCTGAGGAGGGAAGGCCAAGAGGGAGAGGGAGGGGGATGGAGAGGCAGGAGTGGCGGTAGGTGAGGGGGAGGACTCAAGGCGTCCGGAGGCGTGGAGGCCTCATCCTCTCACGGGGGTCGTGGCCGGCGAGGTGGTTTAGCGGCGACCAGCCTCCTGTAGTGACGCGCATCGGGGGAACAGTGGGGGAGACGACCGGGGCGGGGAGCTGGGCCTGGCCGGCTGGGCCTGTCTCTGTGGCCTTAGGCCTAGGGGCAGGGGGTTCCCTTTTCCTTCTTGTTTTTTTTGCATTTCTATTTCTTTTCTCTTTTTACAGAATGCTTTGCAAATTTTTGGAGCTGCCAAAAGGATTCTGTAAAATGTGGGACTTGGCCACATAATTGCAATGCAATGTTTGACACAACCACAAAAAGTTTGGATGAAGTTTGAATTAGATGAAATTTGCAAAAAGATGGAAAAGCAATTAATTTGCTGAGTGGCACTGTTTTAATTTGCTATAGTCCATCTTAGCTTGGAGGTGATGTTGTTTTCCTTAACAATCATTTGTTATGGAATTTTTACTAAATGATGGACTATTTTGCAACGACTTTTGTGCAACTTCAAAAATCACTTGCAAATTGAATTTGATTCCAAAGTGGAATTTCAAATGAGATTTGAATCAAAGGTGATTAAGCACTGTTTGGAAAATGATTAGCTTAATCACAGCGGGTTACTGTAGCATGACACTGGGGGTGTTACAAGCCTCAAGTCACCCTTTGCGATCATGCCATTTTTCGAGCGTCAACACATGCCCCCCTGTTTTTTGGCAAAGCTAGCGTGCCGAAAAATAACTTGTACCATGTTGGTTCTAAGGACGATGTCAACACTCCATCGGCCACTTTGCATGTGCTTAGGGCGATAAATACATATCGACCATTATTTGTTTGAATCCTTGATGCAAACTTTGGTGAAACCTTCTCAACTTCATTAACAATCCAATGATAAAGTTCCATAGATATGTATCTCAAGGTCATCCTCGGAACCATATTATTCACCCTTTTGCTAGGATTTTGCAGATAATCAACAATAAACTTTCTCCAATCCTTACTTTCGCCTTCATAAGAAAAATTCATTAGTGGCCGAAGCGGTGGACTTCAGTTCGGCCTTACCAATTCCGAAGAGACTAAGCATCGGCTATTGATAGAAATACAATGCACCATGAGTAACATAGTAGCCGGATGCTTTGCTGTGCCAACTCTTTTGAATTGTCATGTCTAGATGTGGGAATAATTTCAAAGCAACCCAAGGAGGATATTACATCTAGACATGCCTCAAGATAAATTATAAGTGATTCGTCAAAACATTGATAACCCTTGGATATTTGTTGCACTACTCATAAGGAATCACCGAAAGCCTCAATATGTATAGCACCTATAGCAAGTAAAAGATCCAAACCGAATAAAATTTCATATTTGGCTGTGATTATTGTGCAAAAATATTTTAAGTGGCATGAGGCTTGTTTTGGTCTCCTATTGAACTAAGGACGATGTTAGGATACTACACCATCATGCTTTGACATATTTTTAGGACGATAGATAAATATCGGCCATTACCATGAGGGCCATGTAGAATTCACCCACCAAACTATGTATAGCCGAAACAAACAAATAAAATAGCAATAAAATATTTCGACCCCTTGTATTAGCAACAAAAATGTAACTAACCAAATGTATAGTGATTTGGTAATACCCTCTCATGATATAGAAAATTATGTTGCATCCATGGATCAAAATAAATCCATGGAGGGTAATTGATCATACCTAGGGATGAATTCCATGGCAAAGACATCAATGACATGGTTGAAGAAAATGGATGATGTGCTAACCGAAAATTTTGATGTTGTGATGCACACCTTCGGCTTAATTGTTTGTTGCTTCCATCCTTCTCTTTCTTCACTTTTACTGTACTTGTTGCAATAGAAGCATGCACATCATTTTTGTTTTGATTGATCCTCTTGGGAACCCATGCCATGTTCTTCTTTCTCAGCTCTTGTGTACTAAGATTTTGTAATTCCTTCCTTTCCCAATATGATAAGCCGAGTGGGCATCTCGGTTGTGATTCTGTTTTCACCAATGTCAATTGTTTTTTGGCCTTGTGCACTCTCAACTTCTTTTCTTCAGATTTGACACTTTGACTCTCAACAATTGATTGCTTAATCTAATTGCCTATAGTAGCCAATGTCAACACTTCCATTTGCTCTTTTTCATTTGAGATCAAATCTGAAGTAGCGCTCTTACGACCATATCTTTTAACGCGGTAAACTTGCTTGACTACCTCTTTCTTCTTCCTTGAGCTTCGGACCGATTTCTTATGATTGAAACGGTCTTTAACATGTGATTGTTCAAATGTTGTTTCTCTCGGAGCTGCATAATATTGGTGAGATGGTCTAAAATAATATGGAAAATGTGCCTTGTATCATACCCCTCCCATGATGGATATGGATCTACATGAGCATAGGGAGGCATCCACGGCATTAGCATTGGCGGCCCAAAATAAGGATATGAATATGTTGCATAAGAATTCTCACTTTGCCAATACCGATCCTCATATTTGTGCCTTGGGGGTGATCTTGGTTTCTTTGCATGATATGGCCGATAAGCCGATATTTATCCAATAGTTTAGCGAAGGTGATTTTTGATCTCTTACACTTGCGCCTATTTCGGCCTTTGTTCTCTTTAGGTTCGCTTTCATCAAACATTGTTTTTGCTTGCTACCCCCCAATCCTTGACGTCTTCATTGTAGCTTCGACAGAATTTTCGGCCTCAAGATTATGTTCATTATGCTCTTCAACAACTTTTCTTCTTGAAAGCTTGATCTCGTCACCTACAGTTTTTACCTTCTCTTTAAATGGATCGGCTTGAAGCAGCAGATGCATAAACTTTTTGCCATCAGGACCAATCGGAATAGAATGGTCATCTCTTGGTGTCTCAACAAACTTCAATCGACCTTTATCAATGGCCGGTTTACTATTTGACGGAATATGTTGCAATCCTCAATACTATGCTTGAACCAATCATGCAACTTACAATACATTTGTCCTTGGATAGATGGCTTGACATGGTGATCAAGAATTCTAATGTAATTATTTTTCAACAACAAATCAAATATTTGATCACACATGTTTGAATCGAAGGTATATATTTTGTTTTCTAGCCGATCTTGGCGTACGAACGACTTTGAAGGTAAGCAAACGAATGGTTCAGATTTAGAATATCCCCATTCGGCTATGCATTGTGTTTTGCACTCTATCTCCGATGTTTTTGGATAAGATATAATATTAGCATCGGATTTCTCAAAAGAATTTAACCTTGGCTCTACATTTCTGAAATGAAAATAGCTAGAACACATATATCTCAATTGAGACCAAGTGCAAGCCAAGTATGAAACAAGCAAAGCTACCCAAGTAGATATAAACTTTTGATAAAGCAATGGAGAAAACTTTGGCTGCAATAGTTAGTCACTATCAGTCTTTATAAATGGCACAATAGGTTGACCGATATAGTCTATAACAATTTTATTGCTAACAAGTAAATTATGCTTCTTCATTGGTCTTTCAAAATTACTTATGAGAATTTTTCTTATAGAAGCATCGATAATAAAGTTGCGACCAAATTGAAAGATAGGCAAATCACTTGCTAGACATACCTCTTCAATTA
The DNA here is from genome assembly GCF_018294505.1 of Triticum aestivum. NCBI lineage: Eukaryota > Viridiplantae > Streptophyta > Magnoliopsida > Poales > Poaceae > Triticum > Triticum aestivum. The sequence goes on along the minus strand of NC_057807.1, from coordinate 456,969,500 downwards.
CGTTGGGAGAGCATGATGGTTGTATCACTTGAATAATACTTTGTTCCACTTTTGACTGACTCTCCAATGCCTTGCATACTCTTTTTCTTTGATAGATTCGGTACACATACTATTTGATTTGGCTTTTTCAATAACCAAATTTTCTTTGTTACCTGAATCAATATTTTTTCTCTCTTTGAATTTGCAAGGCTTCTCGCTCTTGTCTTATTTTAGCCCACATCTCAGCTTGGCAAGCTTTAAACTTTTTCATCTCAATTTCCATCCACTCATCATGAGATTGCCCCCCAATACTTTGAGACTCTTTAGGCAATGAGGTGCCAAAACTTTGCGATTGTTTAGGTGGTACAGTGGATGCTACAACACTGGGCGACTGCATCATTTGCACAACTCTAGCTTTTACAGCAGCAAAATCATGAGGCTTCCCGCCTTCTGTTAGTTCCTGGCGAATAGAGTTGCATAAATCCAAAGACAATGTCAGCTTGCCAGCCTGGATATGGTTGCCCCCCCGATGCTTTTAGACTCTTTCGGCAATGAGATGTTGCCGAAATCCTGTAATTGTGTAGGGGGGACATGATATGCCACGGTAGTAGGTGAAGGCATTTGTGCTCCTACAGAAGTTTCACTTATTCGGCCATGACCATGAAGGTGCGGAGCCGAATTATGGAAATCGAAAGTTGCGTATGGTGCCAAAAAATTTGTAGCATTAGGTGTAGCATATGATGTTTGAGGGTAATTGGCCGAATAACTAGTAGTAACATGGCCAATTCCCCTATCCACCGGCAGGTTTGGATTAACATACTGCAAGTTATTTTCCCATGAATAAAAACTTGAAACACTTTGTTGCATACCATTGGAAGTTCCTACATAGGGTGTCTCAATTTGATTAACCAAACTCATCATATTAATCATCGACATATAAATTTGTGGGGTTGCCGATGCATGGGCGTTGGGATACATATGTTGCATGTTGCTAAAATCATATGAAGTAGAATCATGGAGATTTTGTTGCATCGGCCCTTGCACATAATTAGATGCATGATTGATAAAGTTAGGGCTAGCCGATACATTATGCTCATTAGGTGATCCAGCAACAACATATGGATTATTTGCATCTACAAAGGGGAATTGGGTATTCATATTACCTTTTGTAGATTGCAAACCCTAGATGACGATCTCTTCGTAGCAAGAACGGGCCGGAGACCGTTCAAAGCTTCGTCCCCAGCGGAGTCGCCAAAAAGTGTGTTCGCACATGAACACGTCATTGTGTACCTCCAACGCCGAGGGTGATGCACCACAGATCACGCCGAAGGAGACCCGTCCGGAAATGAAGGGGAATTGGGTATTCATATTACCCTTTATAGATTGCAAACCCTAGATGACGATCTCTTCGTAGCAAGAACAGGCGGTAGACCGTTCAAAGCTTTGTCCCCAGTGGAGTCGCCAAAAAGTGTGTTCGCACACGAGGGTGATGCACCGCAGCTCACATTGAAGGAGACCCGTCCGGAAGCGCGGTACGCAAGCAATCCGGTGGGCGCTTTTGAGCACCCGAAACCCCACGCCCCCGGGAGGGACCCCGTCAGGGCGTCCGGAGGCTATGGGCTGCCCTAGGTCGGCCTGACCGCCCCTAGGGCATCGAGGTTCGCCGCCTTGCAATGAAGAAGAACGAACAAAGAACGAGGAAGAAGAAGAACAAGGGAGAAGGTAAAAATAAAGGTAAAAGATGTAGGTTGATTTGTTCGATTGTGTGTTGTTGTTCAATCGGCCGTCACCTCTTATCTATATAAGAGGCTGATGGACTTCCTGTACAAGAAAAGGACTTGCCCTGCTGTCCAAATCATCAAAATCTAACCAAACTTGGACTTCTCACGACCTCCGGCCCGGATGTCCGGCTCTAGGCCTGGATGATCCGGCCTAGCCCAGTTTTCTGATAGCAGCTCACTGTTTTGGCTCTAGAATCCACATACGACCTCAGATTTGGACGTTTGTTATATCAGAATCAACCTTCTCGACGAGACACACAACTTTCATGTTGAACACTTTTCGATCTGAGGCAATCTTCGGGGTGTTTTGGGCTGTTTTCTAAAGTCTATAGTAGAAAAAGTTGTCCGGACGTCCGGACTTCTACCCGGACTGTCCGGCCTCCAACCGGATCATCCGGGACTGGACCCAGATCATCCGGCTTCAGCGCCAACCTTCTGGTGTCTTTGTGCTTCAATTACCCGGATGATCTGGACCCTGGCCCGGATGATCCGGCCAAACATTGCTGCAGCGCACGGTTTTGCCTATAACTTTTTCATACGATCTTGGATGAGGATGATTTTTATATCAAAATCGTTCGCTTCGACGAGACGAAGAACTATGCAGTTGTATATTTTTCCATCCAAGGCCATCTTAATTAGGTTTCATGCCATTTTTTAATCTGGTGTCAATACGAGCATCTCTAAGATTGGCATAACTTTTGCATCCGAGCTTCGTTTTGGACCATCTCTATATTTATTTCGATCGGCTTGAAGAGAGCCATGTAGTGGTGACATGAACTCATAATTTTAACATCATCTCATTATAGCCTCAAGTCACTCTTTGCGATCATGCCATTTTCGAGCGTCAACACATGTAGATAATATATATACCTATTGATATGTTCTTTTATTTAAGTTTTATTTCAATTATTTTCTGTTAACTTTATTGTGGCGTTATGTGAGTACGGTTTATTTATTGATGCCTTCGTTAATCGTATAGATTGTCCGGAGTGCGAAGAGGATCAGAATTAATCGTTAGATTACTTCAACAGAGTTCAAGGCAAGTTTGCACTTTTGATTTTGTGCATCCTATATTCTGCTATGCATGTGTGATTTTTATGCTATGACATGTGCTTGATTTGATCTGTATGTTCTCTGTTGTCATATTCTGATATTGATTGTATTATGTGATGGTGTGATCAACTTGCTATGTTAGACATGGGCCTGTGTCGAGTGATCCATGAAAGTGGTGAGTGTTTATAGCCGTAGGCTCGGTATTATTAACCAGGTGAATGCATCATTGGCAGAGCGCTCTATTGTCCCTAGAGAATGCGTCACTGACAGAGCGTACTTGAGGTGAGGTATAGTTTTCGAAACTTAAATCAAGTGAATGCGTCCTTGGTAGAGCGCTCTATTGTTCCTAGAGAATGTGCCATTGACAGAGGGCACTTGAGAGATACTTTTGAAGTTCTTGTCATGTTTATTTAGAATCTTTGGGTTATCTTGGGCCAGTAAATTAGAGATGGTTGTGAGTTCAGGTAGTGGAGGTAGGTGAAGACATTCTTCTCCAAACTAACTTGAGTGTTTTGTTTGTCATACATTGCTTTGTGATGTAGGTTTGCTATATCATATCGTGTGATTTGCCAATACATTCAATGTATTGACCCTTGTGGCTGCAACTTATCATGTTGCGGGATTTTCAGATGATTAGTGAGATATCGTAGGGTCGCGAGTCTTCACTCAACATGTTCTCTAGTGGGCATTGATAGACTCATCGTTTATTATGCTACCTTTCCGCTATTATTATTGAATAAGTTAGCCATGTTCTATTCAGTTTGTAATACTTTATAAATTCTGGATCATACGTTATAGTAAATGATGCACTTGTTATTTGATATTCATATGTACTGTGTGTGTGCTAGTGAATCGATCCAGGGGCTAGCACAGTGAGCACATAGACATTGAATCTTATCAGATTCGGGTCATTATAGTACTATAGTACGGACTATGTACTATCGTGAGCGACTGATCATAGTGCCACTGCACACGAGTGTGTGTCTGATCGATTCATCCATTATTCATAAGTTATGCATGGTTGTGTGGTGTCTAATGGTGGTCGTCGAGGGCTAGCTGGCGACAAGAGCGGTTGCATGGATGCCTGGTTGTCAATACGTTCCACATATGCTTCAAAGACTCTTCATCCATGAGTTCACATTTTACCACCACACCAGTGTCTGACCGCCCTGGCCTACCAAAACCCCTTCCATCGCTAGCGCGCGCTTCCCGCCTTAAAAGGTCACCGTCTCTCCAGAACGTCAATGCCGCATTCACCGGACTTAACTCCAGGTGTAGTTGGTGTGTCACTGACATGCGGGCCAGATGCCCATTGGGTCCACATGTCAGTAACCCAACGCACATGTAGTTAAGTCACTAAAGCAGTGTCCGCATTCATGCCCGACGAACCTACTCCGGCACCAGCCGTCCATCCGTATACCGCGGCTCATTGCCATTCGCCCGCTATATTAACTTGAGTCCCAACCCCTAGCCATAGCCAAAGATCCACACTCATTCTCCTCCAGTCCCTTCCTTCTGTCGGACCGCCGGCTCCCCCCCGACCGCCCTCCGCCGCCACAATCACGAAGCCGGCGCGCATGCGCGGGTGCAGCCGGTAGCGTGGAAGAGTAGTACACAGTAGGTCGCCGCCGCTCTGGTCCTAGGAAGGCCACCGCTACTCCACTCAGTCGACGCCAAGCTTGGTGGGGTAAACATCGGAGGCCGATTAGCCGCTTGACGGTGACGTGGAGGCAGAAATCTTCAGAACCTTGTGCTCCGAAGGAGGAGGTTATCGAGGTGGATGAGGAGGAGGCAAAGGCAATGACCGGCTTTCTCGGGTTCATGGCCGGACATGGTGGTCAGCGCCGGCGATCATTTAGATTAGGTTTACAGTAGGTTTTAGTATGGTTTGTGCGAAATATGTAATGAATTTCGTCCAGTTTGTAGGAAAAGTTTTCGAAATGTAATGAATTTCATTCGGTTAATTTGAAATTTTCTATGTTTGCATGAATCGTTCGGTTAGTTCATATAGTTGTCGAAAGGTATGCAGGCAGCATCGGATGGCATCCATTAGTGTCCTCGGACAGATGCCAGTGTAAATTTGTGGGCCAGCGCTGGAGATGCCCTAACTATCATGCTATAATCGCTAACAGTGCTCCATTATTTGGCAGGGAACAGTTACCCCTCGATCAAAATCAGATCCGCCATGTTTCGCACTCTTCCCATGTAAGAGTGTAAACTCTTGCTTACATAAAAATGGAGCAAGTGGACAGCACTGCAGCACGTCATATCACTCAAGCTAGCCCGCCTAACACATGGGAAAGCACCGCCCTTGTCATTTTGTTCAGGATTTCTATCGATCGATCGCATGAAAATGTTACACTTGGCAAATTCAAAAGGAAAAGGTGACACACTTACGACTCGTACATGTCGCATCCCTGACAGTCCGGCTCGCACGCTGCTCACCAGAGGGAACACACGTTGTCTTGCAATTTCATTGACATGTGGGACTGCAATTGAATAAACCGTCGATAGCGGAAATCTAATCGCTCGACGGGCGTCGGCTGAGAAGAGAGAGACGGGGGAGGAAGAAAAGATCGCCCGCCCGCCGTGCACAGACTCCAAGAAATATATGGTGATAATGTGAGGTGGGCCATGCGGGAGTCCGGACCGCTTCCAAGCCCGCTTCTCACCACCCTGGCCCACCAGAAACCTCTCCCCCACCTCCCCGTGCGCGCTCTCCCTCAGACGCTAGCTGCCCGCATTCATAGCAAGTAGTACCAGTAAAATACTAGGCTATAAGCCCGCTTATGTGGAGGAGAGAGAGGCATTGACAAAGTCAAGGAGTGGGCTCTGCAAGAGCCCGTCTCTACACGTGCTCCTAGGTATAAAAAACTAATTCTAAAAAAAAGAGGCATAAAAAAATAATTGTGTCTAAAGAAATAAAGGTAAAAAACATTTGAGAGGAAATAGATAGATAGAAAGTGAGAAAAGTTGTAACCTTATAGCCAACCTTATAGTCAACACTATGCTAGTATTACATGAGGAAGGAAGGAGTGGTGCACATGCCAAGTTCACTGGGCTGCCGTGTTTCACACTCCTCCATCGTAACAGTGTAGACAATAGCTTTAATCAAAATAAACAATGAATACTCGTTGCTCGTCCTCTATATCGGAAAGAATACTTTCATTCGCCGACATGTGGGACATCGACCATCCTGGTCCACCTGCCATGCACAAAATTATCCTGGTCCACCCCGGTCGTAGCGCATGCCCAACCTGTCCCATTGTAAGTTGGTCGCATGAAGGAACCATCATGACTTCGTTGAATTCTGCTTCTTCAAGAAAACTTACTGTACCCACAATACTGCTACCACACACGAAGACTGGATGGCATTGTACCACGTCATATCACTGAAACCCACTAGGCCAAACTAGCCCGCCTAGGTCATCTATTTTGGAACGGAGGGAGTACATCTCTGTACTGCTATGATTTTGTGTTGTACGTCTCTGTACTTTTGCTACGATTTTCCTACCCTATGAACCAAATGAGGCCTGAATGTATCTGTGTCGACTATTGTCTGATCGATCGCTAATCCTACAATTTTAGGAGCTTGGGCTATTGGCCGATCAACGATGGATAAGTATAAGCGTACCACGAGCTCATCAGCCCCAATGTTTCTCTTCAGTGAGTGTTTTGCAAGTACTATAGCTCACACAGTAGCTAGCCTACTAACACCAATAATCATCAAACAAGCCCTGCTGATATGATAAACAGTTCAAACTTACATCTAAGCATGCCATATATTACATCAAAAGCTGGTGAGGATACATCTGTTTCCATAACTCGGAGAGGGTTCACATGATTCACTATCAAATAAAAGTATCAAGTACAGCCCACACAAGACAGTGCACTAGCCCTAAGATGGTTTGATAACATGCATCGTTCTGGTAATTAAACACATGGCAATGCAAACTACCCTGAAGGATTAGCACGACCAACTATTTCTTGTCATCGATCTCTCGGGCAATGACCACAGCACGGACAGCGGCATGGGAATCGATCTTTAGGGCGATGTCCATAGGACTGATCACAACATCGGAATCGATCTCTGGGGCGATGTCCACAGGATGGACAGCGGCATCAGAATCGATCTCCGAGGCGATGTCAACAGGATGGATCACGACATCGAGTACGATCTCTGGGGCATTGTCCACAGGACGGGCCACGACATCAGAATCATCAAGGGCATCCACCGTCACCTGCACAACCCTAACATATCAGCAAGCACATTGCAAATAATCAAAAACCACAACTATGGTAAGCCATTATTTTTTACCTTGTGCAGCTCACCGGGGGATCCCATCCCTTCGGGGGCCATCTCCTCGTCCTCGATGGGGGCCATCACCTTGCCAGGGGAATACTGCTTCTCAACGGTGACTATCTCCTCAAACTCAGCCTTGAGCCTCACATAGGTGGCCATTAGAGTTTCTGGGGTAGGCATGGTGGGGCCCTTGCTGTTCTTCCAACTTTTTTTGAGGAGTTCGTCCGCCAATATCGTCAACTCTTTGGCCAGTGCTTGTTTCTTGGAGTTCTTCGTCTCCATGGGTTGGCCCGCCAACATGGTCAACTTGTTGGTCGATGCTCGCTTCCTGGAGATCGCTGTCTCTAGTGGGTTGTCCGTCGGCAACTCTTTGCCTGGTGCTCTAGGATCCATCAATGAACTAACAAACAAAAAGCAATCAAAAGAGAACCACAGTTGCAATGAAAGCGGGAAAAGAATAGGATGTGAGAATCGGTCGGTGCTTCGCAAAAAGAAGATTCTTGGAATGAAAATATAGTAGAATCACTGATTCACCCACCTTTCCTTCGTCGGTACAGAAGAAAAATGGCAGAAGTGAGTAGCCTGGAGTGAGGTTTTCTTCAAGAAAGGGGAGAAAGGGCTTCAACGAGCGTTCCAGTGAAATGATGGTTGCTTCGTTCAGTCCAACTTCGAGGCCACTTTACCACTGCTGTTAAAGGTATGGGTTTTGTGATATGACGGGTCATGACGGCCACACCGGGGTGAGCGGTGAGTCTCGACTGTAGCACCTCGTTGTGATTTGGTGGATGGCATGCGGGCCCGAATGCTTTGATGTCCCGCATGTAGATAGAGCGTCTAGTCATATAGCAGTGCTCAATATTGTGCACCGCAACCAAGGCGGAGAGGAAAGCGAGGGAACTACGTAATTAATGCATGAGTTTAGTTAGGGTAGTTTTGTAAAGTACGAGATACATTCCTCCAATCACAAAATGCCTTGGTTGATGAAATTTGAGATTTGAGCCCTATAAACCAGAAGGGAGGAAGTACTGCACGCGATGTAGTCTAGTCACTTGTTGAAATCTCTAGAAAGGCAAATACTCTTTTCTGGTTTACAGGGCTATATCATAACCCACGAGTATAGGGGATCGCAACAGTTTTCGAGAGTAGAGTATTCAACCCAAATTTATTGATTCGACACAAGGGGAGCCAAAGAATATTCTCAAGTATTAGCAGTTGAGTTGTCAATTCAATCACACCTGGATAACTTAGTATCTGCAGCAAAGTATTTAGTAGCAAAGTAGTATGGAAGTAACAGTAACGGTAGAAAAAGTAATAGTAGCAGTTTTGTAGTAATTGTAACAGTGGCAATGGTAAAGTAACTAAGCAAAGATCAATGTGTGAAAAGCTCGTAGGCATTGGATCAGTGATGGATAATTATGTCAGATGCGATTCCTCATGTAATAGTTATAACATAGGGTGACACAGAACTAGGTTGAGTTCATCAATGTAATGTAGGCATGTATTCCGAATATAGTCATACATGCTTATGGAAAAGAACTTGCATGACATCTTTTGTCCTACCCTCCCATGGCAGCGGGGTCCTAATGGAAACTAAGGGATATTAAGGCCTCCTTTTAATAGAGTATCAGACCAAAGCATTAGCACTTAGTGAATACATGAACTCTTCAAACTACGGTCATCACCGGTAAGTATCCCGATTATTGTCACTTCGGGGTTAACGGATCATAACACATAATAGGTGACTATAGACTTGTAAGATAGGATCAATAATTCACATATATTCATGAAAACATAATAGGTTCAGATCTCAAATCATGGCACTCGGGCCCTAGTGACAAGCATTAAGCACAGCAAAGTAATAGCAACATTAATCTCAGAACATAGTGGATACTAGGGATCAAACCCTAACAAAACTAGCTTGATTACATGGTAAATCTCATCCAACCCATCACCGTCCAGCAAGCCTACGATGGAATTACTCACACACGTCGGTGAGCATCATGAAATTGGTGATGGAGGATGGTTGATGATGACGACGGCGACGAATACCCCTCTCCGGAGCCACGAACGGACTCCAGATCAGCCCTCCCGAGAGAGTTTAGGGCTTGGCGGCGGCTCCGTATCATAAAACGCGATGAATCTTTCTCTTAGATTTTTTTCTCCGCGGACGTGAATATATGGAGTTGGAGTTGAGGTCGGTGGAGGTCCAGGGGGCCCATGAGGCAGGGGCGCACCCCCCACCCTCGTGGACAGGGTGTGGGGCCCCAAGGGCTGATTCTTTCACCAGTATTTTTTATTAATTCCAAAAAGTTGCTCCGTGGATTTTCAGGTCATTCCGAGACCTTTTATTTCTGCATAAAAATAACACCATGGCAGTTCTGCTGAAAACAGCGTCAGTCCGAGTTAGTTCCATTCAAATCATGCAAGTTAGAGTCCAAAACAAGGGCAAAAGTGTTTGGAAAAGTAGATACGATGGAGACGTATCAACTCCCCAGGCTTAAACCTTTGCTTGTCCTCAATCAATTCAGTTGACAAACTGAAAGTGATAAAGAAAAACTTTTACAAACTCTGTTTGCTCTTGTTGCAAATATGTAAAGCCAGCATTCAAGTTTTCAGGAAATATTATGAACTAACCATATTCACAATAACATTTAGGTCTCATGTTTACTCATATCAATGGCATAATCAGCTAGCGAGCAATAATAATAAATCTCGGATGACAACACTTTCTCAAAACAATCATAATATGATATAACAAGGTGGTATCTTGCTAGCCCTTTTTGAGACTAGAAACATAAATGCAGAGCACCTCTGAAGATCACGAACTGACTAAACATTGTAATTCATGGTTGTGACACCCCAAAAATTTAAGCATGTTTTGTTTATTAAAATTTTGCCAGGAAACTTAAAATTTTATTTTCTAGATTTATTCTTGATCTCAGAACCTCTCTTTTCTTCTAAGTTATGGAGTTTTTACCCCAAGTGAAAACTTTTCAATCATTATTGGACTTATTTCCCCTCCCAAATAAAACAATTCTTTTATTAGTGGGATTATTTATATAATTATTTTTCCCTTGGCTTTATTTCTCTAAAATGGTTTTTCATAAGTTTTAGGGTTCCATTTGCACTGCAACCCTTTGATAAATTCATTTAAAAATCCCACCAAAATTTGGGGATGACATATGATGTCCCTAGATCACTTTTATGCAAAAATATATTTCAATCATTGGACATTTTGAGTTCTACACCAAGTTTTCAAATCTGGTCCAGTGGGCAATTTTGCACTACAACCTAATTAAATATTTCTTTAAAACTTCCACCAAAATTATGGGATGTTAATAGGAGTATATTATTCAACTTTATGCAAAAACCCAGTGATGTCCTTTGAAAAAATTGAGTGAATCAACCTCTTTTTCATTCTGGTCCAGCATGGTGATTTGTACATCAACCATATTTTAACTTGCCCTTTTAGCTATGATTCCTTTTCCTACTTATAAACCACCCTGCCAAACCCTTAAGTCCAGAAGAGTGGACCTATTGGAGGATTTTAAGTGCATGCAATTATGCCCTTTTCTTTCTGTCCAGAATCAGTTTTCTCACAAACTTGCACCATCAAGTTTCTAGTCTTGTCCAACTAACATTACCACCCTCTCTATCATCTAAAGAGACTAGGATCTGGAGATTTTGGCCACCCCAAGAGTTGCCTAAATGCACTTAGCATTCTGTCGAACACCTTGTGTGCATGGCCAGTTTTGGCATGGTTTTTAGTTAGCATTGTAAGCTTGGTCCCCTGACCTAACCACCATGTCCCTTGATCTCCCTACTAGCTCTAACCTAGTCCTGTTATTTGCCAGCCTCGCTCAAGCACTCTTGGCTAACCTGGCATTCTATCGAGCATGTCTCGTGCGTGCTCTGGCGCGCCCAGGACGCGCGTTTTGCACGTGCGGGCACCGAGCCACCGCGTCGCACGGCCGCCTCCCCGCGCCCGCTCTGGCCTCTCCCCACTTGCAGCCAGCACGCCCGCCCCCTCCCTCGCCGCGGAGCCGCCCCTGGCGCCCTACAACGCCGCCATCAGTTCGGCCACGGCAGCTAGCGACCGGCCACAGTGGGCTCCTGCCCCGGACGGCGCCGCCCGAGCCACTAGCGCTCGCCAGCTGCCCCCTGGAGCAGCTCAAGCTCATCTGCAAGCTTGTCCGCAAGCGCTCGTCGCCGCCACGTCCCCCTGCTGCTACAGAATGGCGGTCGCCAGTGATCTTATCCCCGGCCGCCGCGGAACCGCCACTGCTCGCCTATTTAAGGGGCCCCCGAGCTCGTCCAGGCCCTCGAGCAACTCATACCACCTATCTCACTCCCTCACTGATCCTCCCGTAGTAGAAGAAAGGCCAGAAACGGTCATCTTCTTCTTCTCCGGAAACCACGACCGCCGCCTCTGTCTCGTTCATTCCAACGCCACCAAGGCCTCCCCCTCTCCACTCTCTTCACCAATAGCATCCTGCAGCACCCATGAATCCATCCCCATGGTAGATTTTGATCAGGACTCGCCGCAGGCAAAAGCCCCATCTCACCCGACACTGCCATCCGCCGGGAAGCTTGTCGCCGGCGACTCCGTCCACGTCGGCGACCATGGCGGGTACCCACGGGTTCGCCTCGACCACCTGAGCACACCCATGTGCTCAGATCCCCGAGGGATGCCTCCGTTCGCCGGCGAGCCTCGTCGGAGCTCCACCTGTGTTCGGTCGGAGGAGACGGGGCGCGCGTGGACTGGTCAAACCTGACCAGTGGGCCAGGCGGGCCCACCGTCAATGACCCAGCGTCCGCTGACTCGTCCGTAAGTGGAGACGTATTCCCAGAATATGTGTTCGACGTCATCGGCCCTCCCGCACTGCCGAACGGCTGGGCTAGGCCCAGTTGTGGTAGACGGCTAAGTCTCGCCCAGTGCGCACTTCTGCCCTTCTCCTTTTCTTTTCCAGCAGATCCCAAATAAATCCACAGCAGCGATTTCACATCCAAATTCGATGGTTCAAATTTCTAAATACTTCTAAATTCAAGCTCCATTTATCCAGATGGGGTGAACATTTTTCCTAAGCCTGGTTTTTGCTGGATCTAATAAATAGTCCATTTTCTTGATTATTCCATCTTAGTAAATTCATAGGAAAATCATATGAACTCCAAATGACTTGATTCCTTTTCTGTTATTTCTCAATTCTCATCTAGTTTATTTTTGTAATTATTTCAAAATTTGCCAAACAACTTTTATGTACTGTTTTGGAATTGTGTGGTAATTAAAATATTTTGAAAATAGGAAATGGAGGGGAGATATAACTTTCAAAAGTTTTGGAGTGCACCTCACCCCTCCACAACTTGAAGGCAAGCATTCTGAACCCTGGCATAATATTTTTGGTGCGTTGGTTGACACGATTATAACACCACCTTAATACGGAGAACTCATTATTTTACGTGGTGATACGGTTATTTGCATGAATGCATATTGGAGATTACCTTGCTGTTGGAGATGGATATACTTGTGATGGTAATCACCCTCGTATGCCCTGCATGCATGCCGGAAAGAAATCCGGGAAAGTGTCTGCCTTGGGTAGGCGTGAGCTTGTTCCCGGTCTCTGTCGGGACGGTTATGTCCGGTATGGCATATTAAGGTATAATGAGTGGTGATTCTGTTGGTTGAAATATATTTGTCATGCTAATCATCCAGGGAATACTTAAACCTCCTGAGTCGACCATAGATCGAGTCTTGTTCCAGTAACCCCCATAATTGTTTCGTACTGCCACTTGTCCTTGCAGCAGGTAGGGTACGGTTCAGTAAGTTGTCAACCCCTTTCTAGCACACACCGTACAGAGAGGCCATGTGGAAGATACCGACTGCAGCCGGTAGGCATGCCACCTGGTCCGGAGGCATGGGTGTTTTCGGTTGTAGCCGAAGGGGGTAGCTCCCCTAGTTTGCACGCGGTATAAATTTTGTGATCCCATGCTATTCGAGGTTGTAGCCAGCCCACTTAGAGTTTTGCTTAACAGGTGTCGTGGGTGATTCCAGACACCGGTAAGTTAAGCTGGTGTGTGCGGTCAGGTGTGTTTTGAATTAAAAGACCGTAAATGGAATTAGTCCCTTTGGACAAAAGGAATCCATTACTCGTGGGTAAAGAGTACACCCTCTGCAGAGATTAAATCTATTCGAGTAGCCGTGTCCATGGTTAAGGACTACAGTCTGGGATGGGTCAAGTGTCGGTCTTAGTGTCGGTCTTCGGAGGAAAAACAACTAAGTCAGAACATTGATTATGACCGGTGGCAAATGATGATTATGATTATTATTGTTGTGGACTAACTATTTTCATTACTTGATTTATTGAGTATCCCTGGGACGGTTCTACCTCCCGGATATTCACTGTGATTATTCTGTTATAAGCCCTTTATGTGGTGTCGCAGAGACACCCGACTGTGGCATGTTTGTTATTTAATTACCATATAAGCCCTTTATGTGGTGTCGCACAGACGCTCGACTGTGGCATGTTTGTTATATATTTACCATATAAGCCCTTTATGTGGTGTCGCTGAGACGCCCGACTGTGGCATGCTTGTTATGTATTCACTTTATAAGCCCTTTATGTGGCGTCGCACCAACGCCCGACTGCGGCACGTTTGTTACTTATGAGCCCTTTCTGTGGTGTCGCTCAGATGCCCGACTGAGGCATTCTATTTCTACTCTCTAATTGCATTATTCATGTGCTACGTGAATAACTTGTTTGCGTGCATCATGGATTTTATTCCTGTAACTGATGTTGTGATCATACAATATTTCAGAGCATGATTATCGTTTGTTATATTATACCTGTGTTCATAATGTTTGTGAGTAGATTCAAAGTAGTCACTGGCTTGTCCCTGGCTATTGTCTTGGCCAGATTTCTTGCTTGCAGAGGAGCGTTGCAATGACAGCCTCGGAACCTAATCAATGGTGATAGCATCCTCGCGAAGATAGGAGTTATCCAAGTCAGCTGTTCCTGTGGGAAATGGAGTTCCACAAACGCTGATGACCACAAACCGCTTCCCCACCAACCACTAGAAACCTTGTGTTGTACTCATAGGCCAGAATGGTCTCGTACTACATATCATGTATTTTGCTTGGAGTTATTGTATCAAGTTTGTGTCTCGCCAGCTAACAGTAATCCTGGGGCTGGTGAGCATAAGGGCCATTTTCTAGGAAATTAATATCCCAAAATCCGGTCCTGACAGACTTGGTATCAGAGCCAGGCTGACCATTGGCTAATCCTATCTTAGCCAGGTCGAAAAACCTAGGTTAACCAAACCACCAGACCATAACCTAACCCCGGCCAAGCTTCTCGCGTAAGATTGCCCCACAGTGACCTGACACCTTTTGGCAGTCGGTGCCCAACCTATCAGCCTAGCCTGTCGATCACGCGCCAGTGAACGACACCTAAATTGTCTCATTCGCAAACGTGCGAAGGAAGACTCCGCCCTCTGTTTCTATAAAAAGGGCACGCTAACCTGAACACAGCACAGCACAGCCCCTTCCCCAAACCGAGCCATAATGCCTGGCCCCGTCGTGCACAATGAAACCACAGCAAACAACGTTGGAGGTTTTGTGACCGTGCTAGCAAACCTCACCCGCCGTGCCTTTGCATTAGAAGAACCCCCAGAATATGTGGTGTACCAAGGACCCATGAGCGGTGAAAGCCGTCAATTCTGGGCCACCGTACACATCTATGGTAGGGGTCTATCTCCAGAACGCCCCTACATGTTCACCGGAAGGACAACTTCCTTTGAGCCACAAGCCATCCAACTAGCTGCTCGAGAGGCTGTAGTTCAACTCCGGCACTTGTCGCCCAGAGTTAACTGCCGCTCGTTCTACTACTACCCCAGCCGTGACGGGTATGGTAGGCCACCCCAGGTTGCCAACGGAGATCACGAGACAGACCCTGCTTTGTTGCATCTGGTGTGCTATGTAAGTGCACTAGAGGATATGTTCGATCAAATCACCCTTGATCTGATCGCAGCTCGTGGAGAGCTGATTCACCGAGCCCCGGCAAGAGGAGAAGAGGAGCCCAACGCCGACAATCTAGTCGTGCTGTTCGGACAACCGATCGAGTCTTTGAGGTCTGCCCCAGTCATCAACCAAAATACCTTGATGACCCCAGAAGTGCTTTGTCGCCTTTTGGGAACACGCTCCAACGGGATTGTGGCCAACAATCCCCGAGATGGTCATCATCGCTACCCCGACCCTGCAGTTCCTCAACCCCCTCCAGCTAATCCTGACGGTGAGAACCGTGGAGAAACCTCGACGTCCGCAAGGCACGCCCGCTTAGATATTAACGAGGTAGACTAGAGTCGCTCGAGTAGTACCGAGTCTTAGTATGTCCACGCCCTGTAATTATGTGATCCTGTATCGCCATGATTAAATGCTAATTGCTTGTGCACCCCTATTTTAGTAATAGCCATGCATGAGTATGTTGATGTGCGATTGCATTTTTAATCTCGGGCGTAGCTGCCAAAAACCAACCTCGATGACACAAAGTTTGTGCTATAAGTAAACTTTTTGGTTTCAACTAACAGGAATGATGTTTTCAAAAACAACTCCTAGCAAATCTCGAGGACGAGATTTTTCTTAAGGGGGGTAGTGTTGTGACACCCCAAAAATTTAAGCATGTTTTGTTTATTATAATTTTGCCAGGAAACTTAAAATTTTATTTTTTGGATTTATTCTTGATCTCAGAACCTCTCTTTTCTTCTAAGTTATGGAGTTTTTACCCCAAGTGAAAACTTTTCAATCATTATTGGACTTATTTCCCCTCCCAAATAAAACAATTCTTTTATCAGTGGGATTATTTATATAATTATTTTTCCCTGGGCTTTATTTCTCTAAAATGGTTTTTCATAAGTTTTAGGGTTCCATTTGCACTGCAACCCTTTGATAAATTCATTTAAAAATCCCACCAAAATTTGGGGATGACATATGATGTCCCTAGATCACATTTATGCAAAAATATATTTCATTCATTGGACATTTTGAGTTCTACACCAAGTTTTCAAATCTGGTCCAGTGGGTAATTTTGCACTACAACCTAATGAAATATTCTTTAAAACTTCCACCAAAATTATGGGATGTTAATAGGAGTATATTATTCAACTTTATGCAAAAACCCAGTGATGTCCTTTGAAAAAATTGAGTGAATCAACCTCTTTTTCATTCTGGTCCAGCATGGTGATTTGTACAGCAACCATATTTTAAATTGCCCTTTTAGCTATGATTCTTTTTCCAACATATAGACCACCCTGCCAAACCCTTAAGTCCAGAAGAGTGGACCCATTGGAGGATTTTAAGTGCATGCAATTATGCCATTTTCTTTCTGTCCAGAATTAGTTTTCTCACAAACTTGCACCATCAAGTTTCTAGTCTTGTCCAACTAACATTACCACCCTCTCTATCATCTAAAGAGACCAGGATCTGGAGATTTTGGCCACCCCAAGAGTTGCCTAAATGCACTTAGCATTCTGTCGAACACCTTGTGTGCATGGCCAGTTTTGGCATGGTTTTTAGTTAGCATTGTAAGCTTGGTTCCCTGACCTAACCACCAAGTCCCTTAATCTCCCTACTAGCTCTAACCTAGTCCTGTTATTTGCCAGCCTCGATCAAGCACCCTAGGCTAACCTGGCATTCTGTCGAGCACATCTCGTGCGTGCTCTGGGCGCGCCCAGGACACGCGTTTTACACGTGCGGGCACCGAGCTGCCGCGTCACACAGCCGCCTCCCCGCGCCCGCTCTGGCTTCTCGCTAGTCGCAGCCTGCACGCCCGCCCCCTCCCTCACTGCAGAGCCGCCCCTGGCGCCCTACAACACCGCCGTCAGGTCGGCCACAACGGCTAGCGACCGGCCACAGTGGGCTCCTGCCCCGGACGATGCCGCCGGAGCCATTAGCGCTCGCCAGCTGCCCCCTGGAGCAGCTCAAGCTCATCTGCAAGCTTGTCCGCAAGCGCTCGTTGCCGCCACGTCCCCCTGCTGCTACAGAATGGCGGTCGCCGGTGATCTTATCCCCGGCCGCCGCGGAACCGCCATTGCTCGCATATTTAAGGGGCCCCCGAGCTCGTCCAGGCCCTCGAGCAACTCATACCACCTCTCTCACTCCCTCACTGATCCTCCCGTAGTAGCAGAAAGGCCAGAAACGGTCATCTTCTTCTTCGGCAACCACGACCGCCGCCTCTGTCTCGTTCATTCCAACGCCACCAAGGCCTCCCCCTCTCCACTCTCTTCACCAACAGCATCCTGCAGCACCCACGAATCAATCCCGATGCTCGATTTTGATCAGGACTCGCCGCAGGCGAAAGCCCCATCTCACCCGACGCCGCCGTCCGCTGGGAAGCTTGTCGCCGGCGACTCCGTCCATGTCGGCGACCATGGCGGGTACCCACGGGTTCGCCTCGACAACCTGAGCACACCCATGTGCTCAGATCCTCGAGGGATGCCTCCGTTCGCTGGCGAGCCTCGTCGGAGCTCCGCCTTTGTTCGGTCGGAGGAGACGGCGCGCGCATGGACTGGTCAAACCTGACCAATGGGCCAGGCGGGCCCACCGTTAGTGACCCAGCGTCCGCTGACTCGTCCGTAAGTGGAGACGTATTCCCCAGAATATGTGTTCGACATCATCGGCCCTCCCGCACAGCCGAATGGCTGGGCTAGGCCCAGTTGTGCCAGACGGCTAAGTCTCGCCCAGTGCGCACTTCTGCCCTTCTCCTTTTCTTTTCCAGCAGATCCCAAATAAATCCACAGCAGCGATTTCACATCCAAATTCGATGGTTTAAATTTCTAAATACTTCTAAATTCAAGCTCCATTTATCCAGATGGGGTGAACATTTTTCCTAAGCCTGGTTTTTGCTGGATCTAATAATAGTCCATTTTCTTGATTATTCCAGCTTAGTAAATTCATAGGAAAATCATATGAACTCCAAATGGCTTGATTCCTTTTCTGTTATTTCTCAATTCCCATCTAGTTTATTTTTGTGATTATTTCGAAATTTTCCAAACAACTTTTATGTACTATTTTGGAACTGTGTGGTAATTAAAATATTTTGAAAATAGGAAATGGAGGGGAGATATAACTTCCAAAAGTTTTGGAGTGCACCTCAACCCTCCACAACTTGAAGGCAAGCATTCTGAACCCTGGCATAATATTTTTGGTGCGTTGGTTGACATGATTATAACACCACCTTAATACGGAGAACTCGTTATTTTATGTGGTGATACGATTATTTGCATGAATGCATATTGGAGATTACCTTGCTATTGGAGATGGATATACTTGTGATGGTAATCACCCTCGTATGCCCTGCATGCATGCCGGAAAGAAATCCGGGAAAGTCTCTGCCTTGGGTAGGCGTGAGCTTGTTCCCGGTCTCCGTCGGGACGGTTATGTCCGGTATGGCATAGTAAGGTATAATGAGTGGTGATTCTGTTGGTTGAAATATATTTGTCATGCTAATCATACAGGGAATACTTAAACCTCCTAAGTCGACCGTAGATCGAGTCTTGTTCCAGTAACCCCCATACTTGTTTCGTACTGCCACTTGTCCCTGCAGCAGGTAGGGTACGGTTCAGTAAGTTGTCAATCCCTTTCTAGAACACACCGTACAGAGAGGCCATGGTGGAAGATACCGACTGCAGCCGGTAGGCATGCCACCTGGTCCGGGGGCATGGGTGTTTTCGGTTGTAGCCGAAGGGGGTAGCTCCCCTAGTTTGCGCGCGGTATAAATTTTGTGATCCCATGCTATTCGAGGTTGTAGCCTCCCCACTTAGAGTTTTGCTTAACAGGTGTCGTGGGTGATTCCAGACACCGGTAAGTTAAGCTGGTGTGTGCAGTCAGGTGTGTTTTCAATTAAAAGACCGTAAATGGAATTAGTCACGATGGACTAAAGGAATCCGTTACTCGTGGGTAAAGAGTACACCCTCTGCAGATATTAAATCTATTCGAGTAGCCGTGTCCATGGTTAAGGACTACAGTCTGGGATGGGTCAAGTGTCGGTCTTAGTGTCGGTCTTCGGAGGAAAAACAACTAAGTCAGAACAATGATTATGACCGGTGACAAATGATGATTATGGTTATTATTGTTGTGGACTAACTATTTTCATTACTTGATTTATTGAGTATCCCTGGGACGGTTCTACCTCCCGGATATTCACTGTGATTATTCTGTTATAAGCCCTTTATGTGGTGTCGCAGAGACGCCCGACTGTGGCATGTTTGTTATTTAATTACCATATAAGCCCTTTATGTTGTGTCGCACAGACGCCCGACTGTGGCATGTTTGTTATTTATTTACCATATAAGCCCTTTATGTGGTGTCACTGAGACGCCCGATAGTGGCATGCTTGTTATGTATTCACTTTATAAGCCCTTTATGTGGCGTCGCACCAACGCCCGACTGCGGCACGTTTGTTACTTATGAGCCCTTTCTGTGGTGTCGCTCAGACGCCCGACTGAGGCATTCTATTTCTACTCTCTAATTGCATTATTTATGTGCTACGTGAATAACTTGTTTGCGTGCATCATGGATTTTATTCCTGTGACTGACGTCGTGATCATAGAATATTTCAGAGCATGATTATCATTTGTTACATTATACCTGTGGTCATAATGTTTGCGAGTACATTCAAACTACTCACTGGCTTGTCCCTGGCTATTGTCTTGGCCACATTTCTTGCTTGGAGAGGAGCGTTGCGATGACAGCCCCGGAACCTAATCAATGGTGATAGCAGCCTCCTGTGGGAAATGGAGTTCCACAAACGCTGATGACCACAAACCGCCTCCGCCATCAACCACTAGAAACCTTGTGTTGTACTCATAGGCCAGAATGGTCTCGTACTACGTATCATGTATTTAGCTTAGAGTTATTGTATCAAGTTTGTGTCTCGCCAGCTAACAGTAATCCTGGGGCTGGTGAGCATAAGGGCCATTATCTGGGAAATTAATATCCTGAAATCCGGTTCTGACGACTTGGTATCAGAGCCAGGCTGACCATTGGCTAATCCTATCTTAGCTAGGTCGAAAAACCTAGGTTAACCAAACCACCAGACCATAACCTAACACCGGCCAAGCTTCTCGGGTAAGATTGCCCCACAGTGACCCGACACCTTTTGGCAGTCGGTGCCCAACCTATCAGCCTAGCCTGTCAATCACGCGCCAGTGACCGACACCTAAATTGTCTCATTCGCAAGCGTGCGAAGGAAGACTCCGCCCTCTGTTTCTATAAAAAGGACACGCTAACCTGAACACAGCACAGCACAGCCCCTTCCCCAAACCGAGCCATAATGCCTGGCCCCGTCGTGCACAATGAAACCACAACAAACAACCTTCGAGGTTTTGTGACCGTGTTAGCAAACCTCACCCGCTGTGCCTTTGCATTAGAAGAACCCCCAGAATATGTGGTGTACCAAGGACCCATGAGCGGTGAAAGCCGTCAATTCTGGGCCACCGTACACATCTATGGTAGGGGTCTATCTCCAGAACGCCCTACAGGTTCACCGGAAGGACAACTTCCTTTGAGCCACAAGCCATCCAACTAGCTGCTTGAGAGGCTGTAGTTCAACTCCGGCACTTGTCGCCCAGAGTTAACTGCCGCTCGTTCTACTACTACCCCAGCCGTGAAGGGTATGGTAGGCCACCCCAGTTTGCCAACGGAGATCACGAGATGGACCCTGCTTTGTTGCATCTGGTGCGCTATGTAAGTGCACTAGAGGATATGTTCGATCAAATCACCCTTGATCTGATCGCAGCTCGTGGAGAGCTGATTCGCCGAGCCCCGGCAAGAGGAGAAGAGGAGCCCAACACCGACAATCTAGTCATGCTGTTCGGACAACCGATCGAGTCTTTGAGGTCTGCCCTAGTCATCAACCAAAATACCTTGATGACCCCAGAAGTGCTTTGTTGCCTTTTGGGAACACGCTCCAACGGGATTGTGGCCAACAATCCCCGAGATGGTCATCATCGCTACCCCGACCTTGTAGTTCCTCAACCCCCTCTAGCTAATCCTGACGGTGAGAACCGTGGAGAAACCTCGACGTCCGCAAGGCACGCCCGCTTAGATATTAACGAGGTAGACTAGAGTCGCTCGAGTAGTACCGAGTCTTAGTATGTCCACGCCCTGTAATTATGTGATCCTGTATCGCCATGATTAAATGCTAATTGCTTGTGCACCCCTATTTTAGTAATAGCCATGCATGAGTATGTTGATGTGCGATTGCATTTTTAATCTCGGGCGTAGCTGCCAAAAACCAACCTCGACGACACAAAGTTTGTGCTATAAGTAAACCTTTTGGTTTCAACTAACAGGAATGATGTTTTCGAAAACAACTCCTAGCAAATCTCGAGGACGAGATTTTTCTTAAGGGGGGTAGTGTTGTGACACCCCAAAAATTTAAGCATGTTTTTTTTATTAAAATTTTGCCAGGAAACTTAAAATTTTATTTTCTGGATTTATTCTTGATCTCAGAACCTCTCTTTTCTTCTAAGTTATGGAGTTTTTACCCCAAGTGAAAACTTTTCAATCATTATTGGACTTATTTCCCCTCCCAAATAAAACAATTCTTTTATCAGTGGGATTATTTATATAATTATTTTTCCCTGGGCTTTATTTCTCTAAAATGGTTTTTCATAAGTTTTAGGGTTCCATTTGCACTGCAACCCTTTGATAAATTCATTTAAAAATCCCACCAAAATTTGGGGATGACATATGATGTCCCTAGATCACTTTTATGCAAAAATATATTTCATTCATTGGACATTTTGAGTTCTACACCAAGTTTTCAAATCTGGTCCAGTGGGCAATTTTGCACTACAACCTAATTAAATATTCTTTAAAACTTCCACCAAAATTATGGGATGTTAATAGGAGTATATT
Source organism: Triticum aestivum (assembly GCF_018294505.1). Classification (NCBI taxonomy): domain Eukaryota; kingdom Viridiplantae; phylum Streptophyta; class Magnoliopsida; order Poales; family Poaceae; genus Triticum; species Triticum aestivum. The sequence continues at coordinate 456,947,473 of NC_057807.1, read as the reverse complement.
ATTCAACTTTATGCAAAAACCCAGTGATGTCCTTTGAAAAAATTGAGTGAATCAACCTCTTTTTCATTCTGTTCCAGCATGGTGATTTGTACAGCAACCATATTTTAACTTGCCCTTTTAGCTATGATTCTTTTATCTACTTATAGACCATCCTGCCAAACCCTTAAGTCCAGAAGAGTGGACCCATTGGAGGATTTTAAGTGCATGCAATTATGCCCTTTTCTTTCTGTCCAGAATCAGTTTTCTCACAAACTTGCACCATCAAGTTTCTAGTCTTGTCCAACTAACATTACCACCCTCTCTATGATCTAAAGAGACTAGGATCTGGAGATTTTGGCCACCCCAAGAGTTGCCTAAATGCACTTAGCATTCTATCGAACACCTTGTGTGCATGGCCAGTTTTGGCATGGTTTTTAGTTAGCATTGTAAGCTTGGTTCCCTGACCTAACCACCATGTCCCTTGATCTCCCTACTAGCTCTAACCTAGTCCTGTTATTTGCCAGCCTCGCTCAAGCACCCTAGGCTAACCTGGCATTCTGTTGAGGACGTCTCGTGCGTGCTCTGGGCGCGCCCAGGACGCGCGTTTTGCACGTGCGGGCACCGAGCCGCCGCATCGCACGGCCGCCTCCCCGCGCCCGCTCTAGCCTCTCCCCACGCGCAGCCTGCATGCCCGCCCCCTCCCTCGCCGCAGAGCCGCCCTGGCGCCCTACAGCAACGCCGTCAGGTCGACCACGGCGGCTAGCGACCGGCCACAGTGGGCTCCTGCCCCGGACGGCGCCGCCCGAGCCACTAGCACTCGCCAGCTGCCCCCTGGAGCAGCTCAAGCTCATCCGCAAGCGCTCGTCGCCACCACGTCCCCCTGCTGCTATGGAATGGCGGTTGGCGGTGATCTTATCCCCGGCCGCAGCGGAACCGCCATTGCTCGCCTATTTAAGGGGGCCCCGATCTCGTCCAGGCCCTCGAGCAACTCATACCACCTCTCTCACTCCCTCACTGATCCTCCCGTAGTAGCAAAAAGGCCAGAAACGGTCATCTTCTTCTTCTCCGGCAACCACGACCGCCGCCTCTATCTCGTTCATTCCAACGCCACCAGGGCCTCCCCCTCTCCACTCTCTTCACGAACAGCATCCTGCAGCACCCACGAATCCATCCCCATGCTCGATTTTGATCAGGACTCGCCGTAGGTGAAAGCACCATCTCACCCGACGCCGCCGGGAAGCTTGTCTCCGGCGACTCCGTCCACGTCGGCGAGCATGGCGAGTACCCACGGGTTCGCCTCGACCACCTGAGCACACCCATGTGCTCAGATCCCCGAGGGATGCCTCCGTTCGCCGGCGAGCCTCGCCAGAGCTCTGCCTTTGTTCGGTCAGAGGAGACGGCGCGCGCGTGGACTGGTCAAACCTGACCAGTGGGCCAGGCGGGCCCACCGTCAGTGACCCAGCGTCCGCTGACTCGTCCGTAAGTGGAGACGTATTCCCCAGAATACGTGTTCGACGTCATCGGCCCTCCCGCATAGCCGAACGGCTGGGCTTGGCCCAGTTGTGCGAGACGGCTAAGTCTCGCCCAGTGCGCACTTCTGCCCTTCTCGTTTTCTTTTCCAGCAGATCCCAAATAAATCCACAACAGCGATTCCACATCCAAATTCGATGGTTCAAATTTCTAAATACTTCTAAATTCAAGCTCCATTTATCCAGATGGGGTGAACATTTTTCCTAAGCCTGGGTTTTGCTGGATCTAATAAATAATCCATTTTCTTGATTATTCCAGCTTAGTAAATTCATAGGAAAATCATATGAACTCCAAATGACTTGATTCTTTTTCTATTATTTCTCAATTCTCATCTAGTTTATTTTTGTTATTATTTCGAAATTTTCCAAACAACTTTTATGTACTGTTTTGGAATTGTGTGGTAATTAAACTATTTTGAAAATAGGAAATGGAGGGGAGATATAACTTTCAAAAGTTTTGGAGTGCAACTCACCCCTCCACAACTTGAAGGCAAGCATTCTGAACCCTGGCATAATATTTTTGGTGCGTTGGTTGACACGATTATAACACCACCTTAATATGGAGAACTCGTTATTTTATGTGGTGATACGATTATTTGCATGAATGCATATTGGAGATTACCTTGCTGTTGGAGATGGATATACTTGTGATGGTAATCACCCTCATATGCCCTACATGCATGCCGGAAAGAAATCCAGGAAAGTCTCTGCCTTGGGTAGGCGTGAGCTTGTCCCCGGTCTCCGTCGGGATGGTTATGTCCGGTATGGCATAGTAAGGTATAATGAGTGGTGATTCTGTTGGTTGAAATATATTTGTCATGCTAATCATACAGGGAATACTTAAACCTCCTGAGTCGACCGTAGATCGAGTCTTGTTCCAGTAACCCCCATAATTGCTTCGTACTGCCACTTGTCCCTACAACAGGTAGGGTACGGTTCAGTAAGTTGTCAACCCCTTTCTAGCACACACCGTACAGAGAGGCCATGGTGGAAGATACCGACTGCAGCCGGTAGGCATGCCACCTGGTCCGGGGGCATGGGTGTTTTCGGTTGTAGCCGAAGGGGGTTGTGATCCCATGCTATTCGAGGTTGTAGCCTCCCCACTTAGAGTTTTGCTTAACAGGTGTCGTGGGTGATTTCAGACACCGGTAAGTTAAGCTGGTGCGTGCGGTCAGGTGTGTTTTCATTTAAAAGACCATAAATGGAATTAGATCCGATGGACTAAAGGAATCCGTTACTCGTGGGTAAAGAGTACACCCTCTGCAGAGATTAAATCTATTCGAGTAGCCGTGTCCATGGTTAAAGACTATAGTTTAGGATGGGTCAAGTGTCGGTCTTCGGAGGAAAAACAACTAAGTCAGAACATTGATTATGATCGGTGACAAATGATGATTATGATTATTATTGTTGTGGACTAACTATTTTCATTACTTGATTTATTGAGTATCCCTGGGACGGTTCTACCTCCTGGATATTCACTGTGATTATTCTGTTATAAGCCCTTTATGTGGTGTCGCAGAGACGCCCGACTGTGGCATGTTTGTTATTTAATTACCATATAAGCCCTTTATGTGGTGTCGCACAGACGCCCGACTGTGGCATGTTTGTTATTTATTTACCATATAAGCCCTTTATGTGGTGTCGCCGAGACGCCCGACTGTGGCATGCTTGTTATGTATTCACTTTATAAGCCCTTTATGTGGCGTTGCACCGACGCCCGACTATGGCACGTTTGTTACTTATGAGCCTTTTCTGTGGTGTCGCTCAGATGCCCGACTGAGGCATTTTATTTCTACTCTCTAATTGCATTATTCATGTGCTACGTGAATAAATTGTTTGCGTGCATCATGGATTTTATTCCTGTGACTGACGTTGTGATCATAGAATATTTCAGAGCATGATTATCGTTTGTTATATTATACCTGTGTTCATAATGTTTGCGAGTACATTGAAAGTACTCACTGGCTTGTCCCTGGCTATTGTCTTGGCCAGATTTCTTGCTTGGAGAGGAGCGTTGCGATGACAGCCCCGGAACCTAATCAATGGTGATAGCAGCCTCGCGAAGATAGGAGTTATCCAGGTCCGCTGTTCCTGTGGGAAATGGAGTTCCACAGACGCTGATGACCACAAACCGCTTCCGCCATCAACCACTAGAAACCTTGTGTTGTACTCATAGGCCAGAATGGTCTCGTACTACATATCATGTATTTTGCTTGGAGTTATTGTATCAAGTTTGTGTCTCGCCAGCTAACAGTAATCCTGGGGCTGGTGAGCATAAGGGCCATTTTCTGGGAAATTAATATCCCGAAATCCGGTCCTAACAATGGTAAAAGAGATCCAGTCATAGTCATACCCGATATAAATTAATAGTAATGCATGCAAATGACAGCGGTGCTCTCTAGCGGGTGCTTTTAATAAGAGGGTGATGACTCGACATAAAAGCAAATAGATAGGCCCTTCACAGAGGGAAGCAGGGATTTGTAGAGGTGCCAGAGCTCAATTTTGGAATAAAGATAAATAATATTTTGAGCGGCATACTTTCATTGTCAACATAACAACTCAGAGATCTCGATATCTTCCATGCTACACACATTATAGGCGGTTCCCAAATAGAATGGTAAAGTTTATACTCCCCCACCAACAACAAGCATCACTCCATGGCTTGCCCGAAACAATGGGTTCCTCCAACTAACAACAATCCTGGGGGAGTTATGTTTGTAATTATTTTGATTTGATTTGAGCATGGGACTGGGCATCCCGGTGACCAGCCATTTTCTCATGAGTGAGGAGCGGAGTCCACTCCTCTTGAGAATAACCCGCCTAACATGGAAGATACGGACAACCCTAGTTGATACATGAGCTGTTCGAGCATACAAAACAGAATTTCATTTGAAGGTTTGGAGTTTGGCACATACAAATTTACTTGGAACGGTAGGTAGATACCGCATATAGGAAGGTATGGTGGACTCATATGGAATAACTTTGGGGTTTATGGATTTTGGATGCACAAGCAGTATTCCCGCTTAGTACAAGTGAAGGCTAGAGAGAGATTGGGAAGCGACCAACTAGAGAGCGGCAACAGTCATGAACATGCATTAAAATTAATCAACACTGAGTGAAAGCATGAGTAGGATATAATCCACCATGAACATAAATATCATGAAGGCTATGTTGATTTTGTTTCAACTACATGCGTGAACATGTACCAAGTCAAGTCACTCGAATCATTCAAAGGAGGATACCACCCTATCATACCACATCACAACCATTTTAATAGCATGTTGGCACGCAAGGTAAACCATTATAAACTCTTAGCTAATTAAGCATGGCATAAGTAACTATAATCTCTAATTGTCATTGCAAACATGTTTATTCATAATAGGCTGAATCAGGAACGATGAACTAATCATATTTACAAAAACAAGAGAGGTCAAGTTCATACCAGCTTCTCTCATCTCAATAAGTCCATCATATATCGTCATTATTGCCTTTCACTTGCACGACCGAACGGTGTGGATAATAATAATAGTGCACGTGCATTGGACTAAGCTGGAATCTGCAAGCATTCAATTCAAGGGAGAAGACAAGGTAATATGGGCTCTTGGTTAAATCAACAATAATGCATATAAGAGCCACTCAACATTTTCATCATGGTCTTCTCCTCTCGACCCCCAAAGAAAAGAAAAGAAATAAAACTATTTAAATGGGAAAGCTCCCCACAAGCAAAAGGAAGAATGTCTGGACCCCGATCCTTTGCCACACCGATCTAGCATGTAACACCTCATATCACTTTGTGGCCTCACGCACGGTATTCCCACGGGTGTCGCATTACCGGGCCCGGGACCGTTTGCGCCTTTTGGCTCACGTATATGATAGTGTCGCTAGCATCCATATGTCAAAGAACCCGGGCTGACATGGCTAGGCATGAACCTAAAGTGGCGCTAACTTACAGGGACAGGCATACATGACCCAACAACGAACGTGTCGGTAATCAGTGAGTGAATCCGGGTTGTAGCAGCTGGGCTAACAGGACTCCGGAGAATCCGGGCTGTAGCAGGCTAGCAGGACTCCGGTAGACACCGCGTGACATTTCCCCGAAGGGATAGACACATGAATGAAGAAGGACACATGCCGGCCAGCCTAAGTGTTCCGGAGCAGCAGCAAGCTACCATGGCTCAATGGAAGCACTAGGAGACATTTCCCGGTAAGAGAGGCTACCAAGGATAAACAACTAGATAGTCAGATCCGACACATACCAAGCATTTTAATAACATACACACAGTATGCTCGATATGTGCAAATACAATATGGCATCACAACATGACTCTACAACTCAAGTATTTTACTCAATAGGCTCCGAGGAGCGATATATTCAAACATGGGTCTCATGACCCAACATTCAGAGCATACAAGTCAAAGCACATGCGGAAGCTTAACATGTCTGAGTACAGATATCTACAAATGAAAAAGGCTGAGAAGCCTGACTATCTACCAGATCCTACCGAGGGCACAAGATCGTAGCTGAGGTAACAAGATAAACATCGAAGTCCACGCGGAACTATTAGCGAGACTGAAATCTCTCTGCAAAACATAAAATAGGCAAACGTGAGTACAAATGTACCCAGAAAGACTTCCATTAGATCTAGCTACATATGCATCATTATCAACAAAGGGGTGGTGGAGTTTAACTGCAGCAAGCCAACTTTGACTTGGTGGGTATCCTGAACTACGACTGCAAGTAACTCTTTTGAGGTGGCACACACGAGTCCACATATTCACCATATCAATACACCACTATGGGTCCATTCTCGTCTCCCTACGAGAACGCCATCCATAGCACTCACGCTTATCTTGTGCATTTTAGAGTATCCACTTTCACTTGTCTATGAACTGTATAGGCAACCCAGAGGTCCTTTACCGCGGACGCGGCTATTCGAATAGATGATGTTAACCCTGCAGGGGTGTACTTCTTCACACACGCTCTCACCACTTACCGTCGTTTACACGACATGTACTCGGCAACCTTCAAGCGGAAGCCCAACGAGGGTGTCGGCCACGGCCTACCTAAACACTCAAGTCTCTAGTCCAGGTTTATCGCCTATTCAGGTTCCAACCGCAGGGAGTCCAGCCGAAGTTTCCACATACGGCCCCGAACGATGTGTGCAGGGTTCCCGAGACACCAAACGGGCGCCCGGTACACCGTGCCACGTGCCTACCTCATCACAGCCCACCCCTCGGGTCAGCGCTGCGCACAGCCTCCAGCATACTACAAACACCATAAACTACTTGCAACTGCTGGACAGAGGACAAGGGTGATTAAGAAGCCGAGAGGGCCCATTGGTTGCGGGCCCAATGCGTGGTAGTAACTGTTTCATGGATCACAAACACAGAACTCGGTTCCTGAAGACGGCTTCAATGAGACAACCCACCATGTACTCCTACATGGCCTCTAACCGCTACCTTTACCAAATCGTGTTCACACACTTAGCTCACACACAGTAGGACCTATTCATCACTGTTCCAATTCATCCCTGATGAATCGAACCTGACACAACTCTAAGCACATTAGGCATGACAAACAAGCATAAATGAGTAGGCACATCAGGGCTCAAACAACTCCTACTCATGCTAGTGGGTTTCATATATTTACTGCGGCAATGACAGGTCATGCAGAGGAAAAGGGTTCAACTACCGCAACATGTAACAGATGTATCGTTGTTGTCCTAATGCTGTAAAAGAGAGCAGAAGTGAGAGAGGGGGATTGTATCGGAACGAACAAGGGGTTTTTGCTTGCCTGGCACTTCTGAAGATAATATAGCTCTTCATCGGTGTCTTCGAACTCATCGTTGGTACGTCGTCTACTGAGAGGGGACAAATACGGGCAACAAGGAGGAACATAATCATTGCAATGCACAATATGATGCATGATCATGACATGTCAATATGCTGTAGGTTGAGCAGCAAGTTAAATGAAGTTGGTTGGAATCCAGGATTCAAATTCAAACTCCATATGTGAAGGTTCAAATGTCATTTATATGATTTGGCCTAAACAACAGCCATAAGTTGTTCTAACATGCATGAAAATGGTACAGATGGATAGATTGGATTTTTCTGATCATTTTTCATATATAAATCTTTTCATTCTGAGATATAGATTATTTTCTATGATTTATCGAAGTTTAACCCTTTTTTGGATTTTCTAAATAATTAGAATTAACTAACTCCAGAAAAGGATTTACTGCATCAGCACGATGTTGGCATGACGTCAGCGAGTTAACAGGCCAGTCTAGGTTAAACTGACAAGTGGGTCCCGTGTGTCAGTGACTAACTAAACTAACTAAGCTTAGTTAACACTAACCTAGGTTAAACTAATTAAGTTTAAACCTAAACTAGGTTAATTAGTCGGGCGGGGCCCGCATGTCATTGACCCAGGGGAGGTCAAACCCCTGGATAGCGGGGTCAAACCCACCGGTGTTTAGCCGTCGGATAGCTATGGTGCCCCATTTGCAGCGTGGCTGGGCTTGTTCGAGAGCCTAGACCAGCGCGCGTCGGGTGGTGGAGCCAGCCGGTCCTGGGGCGGCCGGAGGTGACGGTGAGGAGCTCGGCCGCGGTGGCCGGAGGTCGGGTGCACGCAGGGTTAGCGTTGCGGGGTGCAGGCGGGCAAGGGGAGGCCCTAGCGAGGCTCAGCGTGGGGCGACAAGCTCGGTGGACACGCGTCTGGGACCAAATGGTCACCGGACCGTTGTCAGCTTGTCGCCGACGAGCTCGGGCGGCAGCGTGGTTTGATCGACAAGGGGGCGACGGCTATGGCGTGTGAGAGCAAGAACGGAGAGGGGGAGAAGGGGCAGGAGCTCACAACAGTCACTTCAGGGCAGACGGAGAGCTCGGAGGAGGTCGGGGTTGAGCGGGCCGACAAGGGGGATCTCTGGCGACGGGCAGTCGGGGACGAGCTCGGTGAGGGCTGAGGAGGGCATCCGGCTACATGTGGTGAAGCGAGGAGGTCGAGGACGTCGAGGCGGAGCTTGCAGGCACGGCGAGGGGTCGGGGGAGAGGCGGGCATCGACTATGGCGGCGGTGGCTTACGTGCGCATCGGCGATAGCAGGAGAGGACAAGGAAGAGGATAGAGGAGGGGTGAGTGGTGTCCAGGGGGTCGAGGCGGTGCCGAGGAGAACACGCGAGGCGTCACAGTGGCCAGGCGATGCAGGCAGGCAGCCTAGTGGCGTGGCGCCCGCGTGCGTGCCGCGCGCTGTCTCTCCTCTGCCTACTGGCAGAGGTGGGTGACGACTGGCACATGCCAAGTGGGCCGGCCCAGCCAGGTAAGTGGACCTAGGGTCCTTTCCCTCTCTCTCCCTTTTCTTTTTTTCTTTTTTTACCTTTGTTTTGATTTAGTTTAACCACTAAATCGGTTGGTAAATTCCGAGGAAAAATAGTGGGTGCAAGATGGACTTATTCTAGAGACCCTACAATTTTCAGAAATATTGGTGCTGTACAATTATTTATAGAATTTTATAGCTCCAACTCAAATACTTATTGATTTAATTCAAAGCCCAGATATGTCCTTCAAAAATGTAAACCATTTTTTGTAGATGCTTCCACCTTAATCCAGAAATGATGAACATTTTTAAAGGGCATTTTGAGTTCATTCAAAATATTTTTAGGATGAACCTGTTTGAATTCCATTTGATGCTAGGTTTGAACATCCCCATTTCAACTTTCAAAAGAATTTAAACATGATGCATGGAGATTATGCAATGACAGGCAAGACTAAGCTAGGGCTGTGACAACTCACCCCCACTAAACAAGAATCTCGTCCCAAGATTCAAGCGTAGGGTAAGATGAAGGAGGGGACACAAACTAACACAATCTTCACGATCCAGGTTGCACTTCATAAGAACGTTGGTTCGATCACCATCTTTGCCACGATGTCTTGCTCTAAGAACTCCAACCAAAATGACAACGAGAGGAAAGGAAAAAAAACTCAAGAAGGATCGATCTTCTCGAGATCGAACAACTTAGGATCAACTCACAGAGTGAGACATAGCAACATCTCTCGAGCTGAGACACGGAGCACACATCCAAAGGAATGGAGTGAGACAGATAACGAAGGTTCACTAGGTAGGTAACAATTTCATACTTATGAAGGTGGTGAACGGTTCTCAACGTAGCGAGGAGTTTAGTTGCCATGATACCATAACAAGACATCTTAGAGGACATGACTCGTAGAATTATTACCTTAAGTGGCAAAAAGAATTACTTTTGATATATAGCTCATTGAAACTCTTCAAACCAGCCTAAGGCAATTCACCAGCAATCGTTTGGCGGAGTACAAAGGAATGGCATGCCTAGACTAGAATGGATGATGTGGACTACCTTGTTGAAGACAAAGCAACGGATGATTTTGCTTATCATCGGAAATGGATGGAACCCATGGTAGGATGGCACAATGGCGGTGCAAGCTGGGAACAAAATGCAAATGCTGGGTATGATTCTAGTAACTGGGAAAAAACTCAACAAACGACAGTGATTCCACTGTTTGAATGGTTACAGCATAATCGAGGAAGCTAAGAGCAAATCCCAATTAATGCCGACAGTGAAGCCTAGTGCTTGCGCGTGCTCTCAAGAACTTGAGCATTTCCATATTCATCAAGGTTTTACCAACATCCGTGTCAAGGATCCTGGCAACACAACATACTACCATGATGAATATTGGTGGAGGATGTAGATGCAAAGGAAGATAACACTTTCTCAGATTTTACCTTGGCGAGGCCAAGGGATCAAAATCTGGATGATCGACCGATAGACATTTAGCACACCGCTTCTAATGTTCTCCTTGATGTGCTAGCGTAATCCATTCATGGATATGGTTTGATATTTAGAACATCAAGTAAAAGGTCGGACTTCAGGAACACAAAAATCCATAAGGGACAACTAGGGAGTAAATCCTAAGAAATCCTTACGAGGAGGTGGCCAACTTCCTCGATCAAGATACTACAATAATAGGTCTTCCGGTTGGGTGTGTTAGCCATGACATCCACTTTACCGGTTATCGAGAGACCAATATTATAGTTCTTGGGAAATGTTCTAACCATTAGACCTGCCTGAGATTCAGATCTAGTTGGTGTCATAATATTCTAGACTCGTCAAGTCTAGAAAGGAAAGTGAAAGTTTGCAACACAAATCGACGATACGGTGTTGCGAGATTCTCAGGAATGAACTGCGATAGAAAACTCCAAAACATGAGCTGGTTCTGCTACACACATATGAACACGTTGTCCCAGACAAGCATGACCACATAGTAGTCTTGCAACGAAACACTATCGAGTTCTGGTTAGGAACCATCAACAAGGATATCGAAGTCCTTACATAAGGCATGCTCTTAAGAAGGAACTTCTTTTCCTTGAATAAATCAATCAGTGGCTTGGTGTTCTAGGGACACATATATAATGAAGGTTGCAAGTCTCCAAACCACAGAATACTTCGCACGTATGCATGACTGATTTGGAATGATTCCAAAGGAAGCAACTTTGACTTTCTCGAGTTCATGCTGGCAACTTGCATCAAATGCACATGCATTAGAGGAAATCACTTGTTTCATCCGGGCATATGCTTCATGAACGGAACATGAAGATAATGCTTATAAAAGTTTCCAATACTAACTTAGATGTTCAACATGAATCATGGAGAAGATAGAAATGTTGCTGATAGGCTCAAGAACAATTCATCCAAGTTTCCATATAGGTGAAATTCCAGAATTATGTGAACAAGGTGATAGCATTGGTCAGACCCAAAGGATATAATGGTGTATGCTCGAGGAAACAACCACGAGTAAGACAACATTACGAATATCATTGGTCCTGATTGATTTGACGTTAGCCTATACTCAAATCAAAGATTGGTTAAGACGATAAGTCCAACAACTGATCATGAGGATCAATCAATGAAGATATTATCTTTCTTCAACACACACACAAGGATATCCCCTGGAGATGAACTAAGTCAGGTAAGCTTTTATCTTCCAACTCTCCAAGTTGTTGTTTAGCTTAACCAACTAGCTCAGGGATATCCAACACAGATTCCTGGAGAAAGGGTGGTTTATAGGGATAAACCAACTTGATCACGAACTCAACATAGCGGCCATGTGACAACCTGGTGATACTTCCGAGAAGATGTTCGGAAAATCATGAATCACCGGTATGTTACTAAGCTCGAGAACAATCTTGCTTCTTAGGCAAGACGATATGATCAAATAGCAAGGACTGGCACTATCCTAACTCATTGATCGAAAAGTGCACCAGAAATAAGGACTAGGTAGCACAATCAACCTTAGGGTGATGATTCAATAATCAACATGCTTGGAATGAGGTTATTGTCCATTAACTACAAAGCAACGGAGTTGCTAGGAGTATAGATTTCGCAAATCATGATTCACTTGTCAACGTTCCGGTTACAATAACACGGGGACCAAGGAATGAACAACGATGGCGAGAAGTATCACTGTATCAAGAGTTCGTAGGATGGTGTGCAATTCCTATGATATTCTTGATATAAAAGATGGTAATACTCCAAGGTAGAACAGAACAAAAGCTGGATTAGTATTTGATCTGCAAGTTACAACTGCTTTGACCCAATCCTGGATATGAATGAGGTACCGGAGTTTGTTTCTCCTAGTCATTCTGGAACATAATAGCTTGATGGATCACAGGAGTAATAGGCATCAATGAACACGAATGCACGACTACTCCTGACTATCAATTGATAGACGGGGGCCGGAATACAACTAAGGAGGGACAACTCAAAGGAACATACAACTTTCTGAGTTGTGGATGCATAGATTAGTATGTCGAACCAAGTTCAATAGGTTTCTTCAGGATAACCCATGCAGAGAAGGTAGAACTGGCAAAGTCATGGCATAGCATCGAGAACTCATCAAGAGCACTCTGGTTGTGACCTTTTGGTTCAAAGAACTTCTTCCATAAACGGTTCATAGTATTTGGAAGAAGGAAATACCACGGACCTCGAAGACTGATGCAAATGTTACTAATATCCTAAAGGAACTAACAACACTACCAATATGAGGCAAGTAGGGTGAATCTCGGGTTCAGAGACCCAGGAGTAGAATGCCTACTAACTAAGTGGCATCACAGGATGCTTTCGAGAATGATGGCCAGAGTCATCACACTGGAAACACAGAACATGGCTAGATAACTAGATGATCCCCTAAGACACCTAGGGTCATAATAATAACTCCAACATATATGTCGAGGCAATAGAGTACCTCAACCCACTTATTTGTGTGGTTAACCTAGCCCAAAGGAACTTCGGAACGGTAAAGAGGGATTTGCAAATGCATCAGATTATTTAGAAACCCGGGATGACTCGGATAGCATAACGGCTGTAAATGCTCAAAAAGATTTGAGACATGCTACAAAAATGGTGGCATAACCACTCAGAAGCACAGTATCAAGGTTCCGGGTTCAACTTTCAATACACGGAGATAGTAGGAACTGAACGGAGGCTTGAATTCACCAATCTTATAAGTTGTCTATGGATTAGTAACACGTGATCCTGATAGACAGAGGAGAAACCCTGTTCCTTAACCCCGTAGGAAAGATAAGTTGACTCAGATCAGAAGGGCATAAGGTATAAGGAGTAAAAAGATCCTTATGTTCCATCCCACAACCAATTCCCTTATATAACTAAAGAATTTCTAGACTCAACTTCGACCAGTTTGGCATGGTAATCCTACAGGCAGTCAGGCTCTGATACCAAAGCTGTCAGGACCCCGATCCTATGCCACACCGATCTAGCATGTAACTCCTCATATCACTTTGCGGCCTTATGCACGGTATTCCCATGGGTGTCGCCTTACCAGGCCCGGGACCATTTGCGCCTTTTAGCTCACGTACATGATAGTGTCGCTAGCATCCATATGACAAAGAACCCGGGCTGACATGGCTAGTCGTGAACCCAAAGTGGCGCTAACTTACAGGGACAGGCATACATGACCCAACAACGAACGTGTCGGTCACCAGCGAGTGAATCCAGGCTGTAGCAGCTGGGCTAACAGGACTCCGAAGAATTCGGGCTGTAGCAGGCTAGCAGGACTCCGGTAGACACCGCGTGACATTTCCCCGAAGGGACAGACACAGGAACGAAGAAGGACACATGCCGGCCAGCCTAAGTGTTCCGGAGTAGCAGCAAGCTACCATGGCTCAGTGGAAGCACTAGGAGACATTTCCCGGTAAGAGAGGCTTCAAAGGATAAGTAACTAGATAGTCAGCTCCCACACATACCAAGCATTTTAATAATATACACACAGTATGCTCGATATGTGCAAATACAATATGGCATCACAACATGAATCTACAACTCAAGTATTTTACTCAATAGGCTCCAAGGAGCGATATATTCAAACATGGGTCTCATGACCCAACATTCAGAGCATACAAGTCAAAGCACATGCTGAAGCTTAACTTGTCTAAGTACAGACATCTACAAATGAAAAAGGTTGAGAAGCCTGACTATCTACCAGATCCTGCCGAGGGCACAAGATCGTAGCTGAGGTAACAAGCTAAACGTCGAAGTCCACGCGGAACTTTTAGCGAGACTAAAATCTCTCTGCAAAGAATAAAATAGGCAAACGTGAGTACAAATGTACCCAATAAGACTTACATCAGATCTAGCTACATATGCATCATTATCAACAAAGGGGTGGTGGAGTTAAACTGCAGCAAGCCAGCTTTGACTTGGTGGGTATCCTGAATTATGACTACAAGTAACTCTTTTGAGGTGGCGCACACGAGTCCACATATTCACCATATCAATACACCACTATGGATCCGCTCCCGTCTCCCTACGACAACGCCATCCATTGCACTCATGCTTATCTTGCGCATTTTAGAGTATCCACTTTCACTTGTCTATGAACTGTACAGGCAACCCAAAGGTCCTTTACCGCGGACGCGGCTATTCGAATAGATGATGTTAACCCTACAGGGGTGTACTTCTTCACACATGCTCTCACTACTTACCGTCGTTTACACGACATGTACTCGACAACCTTCAAGCGGAAGCCCAGCGAGGGTGTCGGCCATGGCCTACCTAAACACTCAAGTCTCTAGTCCAGGTTTATCGCCTATTCAGGTTCCATCCATAGGGAGTCCGGCTGAAGTTTCCACATACGACCGCGAACGATGTGTGCAGGGTTCCCGAGACACCAAACGGGCGCCCGGTACACCATGCTACATGCTTACCGCATCACAGCCCACCCCTCGGGTCAGCGCTGCGCACGGCCTCCAGCATACTACAAACACCAGAAACTACTTGCAACTCCTGGACAAAGGACAAGGGTGATTAAGAAGCCGAGAGGGTCCATTGGTTTCGGGCCCAATGCGTGGTAGTAACTGTTTCATGGATCACAAACACAGAACTCAGTTCCTGAAGACGGCTTCAACGAGACAACCCACCATGTACTCCTACATGGCCTCTCACCGCTAGCTTTACCAAATCGTGTTCACACACTTAGCTCACACACAGTAGGACCTGTTCATCACTCACTACAAAAAAAGACACATCCGTGACATTTTGGGCCGAACAAATTTTTTTTCTGTCATACATATGACACTTCTATGACGATAATTGTGGCAAAACCCGGTATCATCATAGATGTGGTGGGCTCCTACTTCTATGACAAAAAATCATGACAGAAAATGGGCTTTTCGTCCTGCGCAGGCCGGAGACGCAGCTGCATGACATTCTTTGGGCCGTCCATGACAGAAAAAACCATGGTAGAAGCAAAGGGGAGGAAAATTTTGGGGAGTTGCCGGTTACGGTGGCAGGTCGGGGGCGGAGCGATGCACGTTTCTCTCGTACACGTGCGAGGTGTTGACTCTAACTGAACCCGAGCGAGGCGTTGGGCTCTAACTGAACCCGAGCGATTGCACTACAGGCTACGCGTTAACTGAACCCGAGCGATCGATCGATGGCTGTTAACTGAACCCAATGGAGCGATTCCTTCGCTACTGCTGCTAACTGAAGCCGATCGATTGGATGAACAGTGAGGGTTGCGGGGGGGTTTGGATGAACAGTGAGCGGTGGCGTTGCCTCTGGATGAACAGGACCCCATGGTGTGGAGGGCTGGATGAACAGTAGACGGTGGAGGGGTGGCCGTGGAGGGGTGGTTGAACAGGACCCCCGTGGTGTGGAGGGCTGGATGAACAGTAGACGGTGGAGGGGTGCCCATGGAGGGGTGGTTGAACAGGAGCCGTGGAGTAGCGCGCGGTGGAGGCTGGATGAACAGGAGCCCGTGGAGGCTAGAGGAGGTCGACGGTGGAGATGAACAGTATCCGTGGAGTCCCGTTTTGCGGTACGCCACACCCCTCCCGATGAACAGGACCCCCGTTTCGACCGTAGCGCTCCAACACAAGTCCATTTCGTCCGTTTTGCGGTACGCCACACCCCTCCCGATGAACAGGACCCCCGTTTCGACCGTAGCGCTCCAACACAAGTCCGTTTCGTCCGTTTTGCGGTACGCCACACCCCTCCCGATGAACAGGACCCCCGTTTCGACCGTAGGAGGTCCGGTTCGTCTGTTTTGCGATACGCCACACCCCTCCCGATCAACTGGACCCCCCGTTTTGACCGTAGGAGGTCCGTTTCCTCCGTTTTGCGGTATGCCAGACGATAGGGGGAATTCTTACTTAAATTAGTCTCCTCCCGATGAACAGGATCCCGTTTCAAACATGGCCGGTCAAACACAAGGCCGTTTCCGCCGTTGTGCGATACGCCAAGCCTCGTTTCCACTGCCTGTTCCGTCCAAGCCCTCCCGATGAACACGACCACGCATTCCGTTCCGACCCAACCGGTTGGCTTCCCATGGACACGACGACGATGTTGTTTCTCCGTTCCGACCCAACCATGTACGTATAGGCGAGTAGGCGTTCGAGACCCTGCCCGTATGTACGTACGTGGCCGTATTTTCTTTCTTGCACCCTCGCCTCTATACGTACGTGTACATGCTACGTGCGCGCCTCTACTACGACACGTGCGCGCCTCTACATCCACCAGTATATATGTACGTACACGTTCGCGACCAGAATGACAACGCTACATACGCTTCGACCAGGTGGGTCCTGACTGTCAGGCACTTCCTTGCGTGCGAAGATGTAGCTGGTGGGTCCCAGCAGTCAGGGGGGCGAATCATTTTTTTTTGCCCGGACGCACTTCCTTGTGTGCGAAGATGTAGCTGGTGGGTCCCAGCAGTCAGGGGGCGAATCGTTTTTTTCGCAAAATACGGTAGCCCGTCCGGTGGGTCCCCGCTGTCAGGTGGAGGAATAATTATTTTGCACGTAATAAGCAGGCACTTCCTTGCTGCGGCCGTGGACCAAGCTGTCAGCCTCTCCACATACAGTCCATGTCCGATGGAAGCCGTTCCTTGACCACGTTGACCACGCCGTACCGAGAGCACCAGGGCGGTGGACGACGGCGAGGCCTAGGAAGGGGACGACGCGGAGCCGGGGAACACGTGGCAGTGGATGCCCACGCGTAGAGGAGTACGAGGGTTCACTGGTTCGCTGCGGTGTGAGACTGCCGTCGCCGCAGAATAACAGGGGGTGTGGGTGAGTAGAGGGATGGCCTGGCTAGCAGTGGGAGTAGTAGGGGGCGGTGAGGCCTCCGCCGCATCGTAGCTGGCCACGGGAGGCGGGAGCACCAGGCACGACCGGCGCTGGTTTGGGTGGCTGGAGCAAGAAGACCAGAGGTTGAAGAAGCACTACGACCGTTGGATGGACATCGTATGGTCACTGGAGCTAAAATCGTGCATATTGACTAAGTTTACAAAGCCCTCCGTCCCCGTCAACTTAGTAGGCCCACAAGTAAGCCTGCCACTATACTGGGTCCCAGCTAACAGGCGGAGTATTCATTTTTTTGTGCGTAATAAGGAGGCACTTCCTTGCGTGCGAAGATATAGCTGGTGGGTCCGAGCTGTCAGTGGCGGTAATGTTTTTTCACGAAATACAGAGGCCCTTTCGGTGGGTCCCTGATGTCAGGTGGAGGAATCATTATTTTGCGCGTAATAAGGAGGCATTTCCTTCTGTGCGGCCGTGGACCCAGCTTTCGGCCTCTCCACGCACAGTCCACTTCAGATGCATGTCGGTCGTTGACCACGTTGACCAGGCCGCGCCGAGAGCACCAGGGCAGTGGACGACGGCGATGCCTAGGAAGGGAACGGCACGGAGGCAGGGAAAACTCGGCAGTTGTTTCCCACGTAGAGGGGAGTACGACTGTACGAGGGTTTACTGGTTCATCTGCCGTCGCCGGAGAATAACAGCAGGTGTGGGTTAGTAGAGGGATGGCTAGGCCAGCGATGGGAGTACGATGGGGCGGTGAGGCCTGCGCGGCAGCAGAGCCGGCCGCCGGGAGGAGGAGCAGGCAGTCCCGCCGGCGCTTGTTTGAGCGGCTGGAGCAGGAAGAGCAGAGATTGAAGAAGCACGACGGCCGTTGGATGGCCATCCAACAGTCACTGCTTGTGCGTCAACCTTTTTTTAGGAAAACCTCAAATCTGTGGAAAACAGCATACAACCCATCTGCCATTATTTCTAATAATTTACAGCCCATTTGCTAATTCTTAAGGTTTTTTTTGGAGCCCATATTCTTTTTGTTAGCATTACAGCCCATATTGTGGCCACGGTTAAAAAATTATACGAAATTTTGCATATTTCGGTGCGGTCCGAACTGTTTTTAATCCCGAAATTTCGACTCACATTCAAACTGATTTTAAAAATAAATGTATATCTATACCTACTAATAAAGCAAGGTGCGTTTCGCCAATTTTTTCATCCGTTCACCGCCAAAAATATTTTTTTTATATCCGAGGTGGTACTACATTTTTTTGGTCCAGCTGCTAGAAAAGAAAACAAAAGAGTTTTGTCGAGAATTTCGTACATGGGCCGCACGCGCTAAGACCCACAAAAGCAACACATTTATATCCTGCACACGCTGCTGGGAACCTTATTTGTCGCACAGAGCCACATATAGTTGGTTCGTCCCATCTGTCGCCCAATGTTGGGCCAGCCCATGTCCGGGTTTTCTGTGTTTTTTTTCTATTTTTCATTTTTTTCTTTCTAAGATATATTTTTATTTTTCATAAATTTATTTTTTATTTTTCCCAAATATCGTTTCTTGTAATAATTTTTGTTAAATCTTAGAATTTCAAATTTTGTTCCCATTTTCAAAATTATTTGGAACTTTAAATTTTTATTTTCGTTCAATTTTTTCTCGAAATTCAAAAAATGTTCGCATTTTTTAAAAAAATCCAAACTTTTTCGAGACTTACAAAATAAATTTCATTCTAAAAATAATAGTAATTCGAAAAAGATTTTTTTTGAAATATTCAAAAATTCAAAATAATGTTCGTGATAAAAAACACATTTTTCAAAATGGTTTTGAAAGTTCAAAACAAGTTTCCATTTAAAAAATGTTTCACAAATTCAAAAAATGTACGTTTCTCCATGTTAAAAATGGTCTTGTTTTCAAAAAATATTTGTGAATTTTAAAAAAAATCCTATTTCATTTTTTTGCCTTTTCCAGAAATTAACGCTTTTTCCAAATTAAATGCTCATGTGTTTTTAAAAAAACCAGGAGGTCACCACAACCTCGACAAGGAGGTGGACCTGAAGGGAAAAAAGCCATGAGTTGGGTAGTGGCCGTCACTCGGACCAACCCCACTACTATGAACATCTCGCGAACCAAACATGACCCACGAGAACACCACAGCTCTCTGCTCTGTCGCGCTACTGTTGTGGAGAACATTTTGATGGACACATCAATTATCTCTCCCGATGCTTTTTGCAAAAAATGTCTCCCGTTGCAATGCACGGGCATATGTGCTAGTCAATATAAAATCCAACAAATTCTCCACACATAAAAATTAATGTAATTTAAAATCTCGAAATGAAAAAAGATATTTGAAACTAATTGCCGGTTTGATGTGTTTGAAAAATGTACATCCCATTTCTCATTACTAATGGGCCATTTTCTCGGCCAGCCGAATGAAAGCTCTCCTCGCCTTGAAAGATATGCAGCCCAACAGGCCTGACAAAGCAACTTACTTGGCAAATCACACAAAAACTGGGCTGTGGCCATGGACCCAGCTGTCAGCCTCTCCACGTACAGTACTCTTCCGATGGAAGTCGTTCCTTGACCATGTTGACCACGCCGCACGGAGAGCACCACGGCGGTGGACGACGGCGAGGCCTAGGAAGGGGATGACGCGGAGCCGGGAAAGACGCGACGGTGGAAGCCCGCACGGAGAGGAGTACGAGGGTTCACTGATTCGGCTGCGGTGTGAGGCTGCCGTCGCGGCAGGGCCTGGCCAGCGGTGGGAATAGTAGGGGGCGGTGAGGCCTCCACGGCAGCAGAGCCGGCCACGGGAGGTAGGAGCATGAGGCATGACCGGCGCTGGTTTGGGCGGCTGGAGCAACATGACCAGAGCTTGTAGAAGCACTACGACCGTTGGATGGACATCGTACGGTCACTAGAGCTAGAATCGTTCATATTGACTAAGTTGACAAAGCCCTTCGTCCCCGTCAACTTAGTAGGCCCACAACTCAGCCTCCCAGCAAGGTGGGTCCTAGCTAGCAGGGTGATGACCCACAAGTATAGGGGATCTATCGTAGTCCTTTCGATAAGTAAGAGTGTCGAACCCAATGAGGAGCAGAAGGAAATTATAAGCGGTTTTCAGTAAGGTTTTCTCTGCAAGCACTGAAATTGTAGGTAATAGATAGTTTTGTGATAAGATAAATAGTAATGAGCAACAAGTAAACAAAGTAAATAAAGTGCAGCAAGGTGGCCTAATCCTTTATGTAGCAAAGGATAAGCCTGGACAAATTCTAATAATGAATAAGGAGCTCCCGAGGACACATTGGGAATTATCGTCAAGCTAGTTTTCATCACGTTCATAAGATTCGCGTTCGGTACTTTGATAATTTGATATGTGGGTGGACCGGTACTTGGGTACTGCCCTAACATGGACAAGCATCCCACTTATTATTAACCCCTATTGCAAGCATCCGCAACTACAAAAAGGAGTATTAAGGTAAACCTAACCACAACATTAAACATATGGATCCATATCAACCCCTAACGAAGCAACACATAAACTAGGGTTTAAGCTTCTGTCACTCTAGCAACCCATCATCTACTTACTACTTCCCCATGCCTTCCTCTAGGCCCAAATAATGGTGAAGTGTCATGTAGTCGACGTTCACATAATACCACTAGAGTAAAAGACAACATACATCTCATCAAAATATCGAACGAATACCAAATTCACATGACTACTAATAGCAAGACTTCACCCATGTCCTCAGGAACAAACGTAACTACTCACAAAGCATATTCATGTTCATAATCAGAGGAGTAATAATATGCATAAAGGATCGGAACATATGATCTTCCACCAAGTAAACCAATTAGCATCAACTACAAGGAGTAATCAACACTACTAGCAACCCACAGGTACCAATTTGTGGTTTTGATACAAGATTGGATACAAGAGATGAACTAGGGTTTTGAGAGGAGATGGTGCTGGTGAAGATGTTGATGGAGATTGACCCCCTCCCGATGAGAGGATCGTTGGTGATGACGTTGGTGATGATTTCCCCCTCCCGGAGGGAAGTGTCCCCGGCAGAACAGCTCCGCCAGAGCCCTAGATTGATTCAGCCAAGGTTCCGCCTCGTGGCGGCGGAGTTTCGTCCCGTAAGCTTGCCCATGAGTTTTTCCAGGGTAAAAGTGATGATATAGCAGAAGATGGACGCCGGAGGCCCACCAAGGGGCCCAGGAGATAGGGGTCGCGCCCTATAGGGGGGGCGCCCCCCTGTGTCCTGGCCTGGGTGTGGGTCCCCTGGCCTATTTCTTTCTCTCATAAATTCTTATTAAATGCAAAAAGTTGTTTCGTGGGGTTTCAGGACTTTTGGAGTTGTGCAGAATAGGTTTCAAACGTTTGCTCCTTTTCCAGCCAGAATTCCAGCTGCCGGCATTCCCCGTCTTTATGGTAAACCTTGTAAAATAAGAGATAATAGCCATAAGTATTGATATATAATGTGTAATAACAGCCCATAATGCAATAAATATTGATATAAAAGCATGATGCAAAATAGACGTATCAACTCCCCCAAGCTTAGACCTCGCTTGTCCTCAAGCGGAAGCCGAAATCGAAAAATATGTCCACATGTTTAGAGATAGAGGTGTCGATAAAAATAAAATACGGACATGAGGGCATCATGATCATTCTAATAACAACAACATAAATAGATTTTTGTCATATGATTTCCTATGCTCAAGTAACAAGCAATTCACAATGTCAAGTATGGTTCAAAAACTTCATTGGGAACTAACAAACTATAATCTCAGTCATTGAAGCAATTGCAATTTATCGTAACATCAGAAAGAGTCAACAATAGAGCTTTTCAGCAAGTTCACATACTTAACTATCATGTAGTCTTCTATAATTGCTAACACTCACACAATACTTGTGGTTATTGAGTTTCAGACACTGAGAAAGACAGGGGCTTACTGTGTTGCCTCCCAATGTATTCACCTTTAGATGATGTCAACAATAATAGCCCATGCTAACTTACATCCAATTGGATATATATATCATGATCTTTCAAACACGAAGAGCTTGCCAAAGGATAAAATGAAAAAGGGAAAGGTGAGGATCACCTTGACTCAAGCATAAAGTAAGAACATGAAATAAAAGATAGGCCCTTCACAGAGGGAAGCAGAGGTTGTCATGCGCGTTTAGGGTTGATGCACGAAATCTTAATGCAAAAGAACGTCACTTTATATTGCCCCTTTTATGTGGACCTTTATTATGCAGTCTGTCGCTTTTATTACTTCCACAACAAGTTCGTACAAAGCTTATTTTCTCCGCACTAATAAGTCATACATATTTAGAGAGCAATTTTTATTGCTTGCACCGATGACAACTTATTTGAAGGATCTTACTCAATCCATAGGTAGGTATGGCGGACTCTCATGGCAAAACTGGGTTTAAGGATGTTTGGAAGCACAAGTAGTATCTCTACTTGGTGCAAGAATTTTGGCTAGCATGAGGGGGAAAGGCAAGGTCAACATGTTTGGAAGGTCAATGACAATATACTTTAACTGTAATGTCGGAAAACATAAACCATTAAGTTGTCTTCCTTGTCCAACGTCAACTCTTTTAGCATGTCATACTTAATGAGTGCTTCATAATCATAAAAGATGTCCAAGATAATATATTTATATGTGAACCCCTCTTTCCTTATCACTTCCTATTAATTGCAACGATGACGAAGACTACGTCCATCAGCCCTCAACAATTTTTATGCCTCATACTTTCTATGTGTGAAGTTATCACTATCCATAAGATCAATATGAACTCTTTTGTTCTTTCTACTTTCTCAAGATCATAGCAACAAAGCAAAGCCCTTGACTCAACACTAATCTTTATTATAAATAGCACACTGACTCGATTACATAAAGAGATCACAATGCAAAACTCAAAACTACTTGATATCAAAACTTCGAACTAATAGATCAAGATACTACTAAAAGGATCGAACTAAATAAAGCGGTAAAGATAGGAGTGTGATGGTGATACGATACCGGGGCACCTCCCCCAAGCTTGGCAGTTGCCAAGGGGAGTGCCCATACCCTTGTGATTATATCCTCGGAGGTGACGGTGGTGGTGATGATGACAGTGGATAATCGCACATGGAGCGTAAAAGTTCCTCCAACTTGCGGATAATGCACTTAAGCCCAGCAATATGATCCTTCAACAGAATATTCTCCTGTGTGAGATACTTGTTCTGTATGCGAGCTAACTCAATCATCTTGAAAGCTTCAATCTCTATTGGAGTAAAGAGGTTAGGTAAAGGTTGAGGGATATCTTCTTCTTTCGCCGTTGGAGTTTGAACCTCCATGGCCTCTTTGATCCCTTCATCCTTGTTGATCTCTTCTGGTTCTTCTCTTTTCAGCTCTATCTTCATAAGCCAAGCATCCTTATCTTCATTGTTGGAGGAGGGTGAAGTCATGGTGCTCTAAATATGCAACAGAAACAACTCGAAATGAAAACAGAGGATATTTGCGTGATACGATGGTCAAAACCTTCGGGAGTACATATAATGAATTTTTACCGACCAAAATACGTAACATACAAGAAAACGGAGTCCGGGAGGCACACGAGGTGCCCAAGAGACAGGGGGGCGCGCCCTATAGGGGGGCGCCCTCCACTCTCGTGGGGGCCTCGTGTCCCTTTCGGACTACTTCTTTTCTTCCTAAAATTCTTAAATAATCCAAAACTGACGAAAATTCCCATTAAAGTTGTTTTGGAGTCGGTTTACTTCCCGTACCACATACCTATGTCTTTTCGGAGTCTGGAACATTCTGGAAAGTGTCCCTTATATATTCCTCAGGGGTTATGGTTTCAATAATATTAGTTCCAACATTGATAGGTGTCACACCCTGATTATCATGGCACAACACTTAAGACGATAAATCATGATAAAGTGTGGTTTGACCAAAACTTTTGCATTATTTGAGTTTTTATTTGAGTTGGTTTTCTCTCCATGTTTCAAGTGCTCTTAAAAGTCAACATAGCTTCACCTTCTATACTTCCTTTCCTTGATCCAAAACTTCTGCCCAATGATCATACCATGTGTATAGTACAATATAGAATTTTCTTACAAAAATAATTTGGCCAAAAAGTATTTTCTAAATTCAGTTTTCCAAAACCCTTGAATTGAGGTTTGCACTGCAAGTACTTGATTTGGGGTATGAAAAATCTTTCAAAGAGTATGTTTGATTCCTAGGTATAGGACTCCTCGAAACCACAAAAGTATAATTTTAAAAGTCATCTTGCTATTTTATTTAAAGACTGTTTCTTTAGGCTAGAAATGGTCTTTAATAGGTTAAAATTATTTTAATGTTTTAAACATATTTGTGAAAATTTAGGTAAACTCAGTGGACATATATTGTCCATATATAAGAGTTTCAACACATGGTCATGTTCAAACTA
This sequence comes from Triticum aestivum, assembly GCF_018294505.1. NCBI lineage: Eukaryota > Viridiplantae > Streptophyta > Magnoliopsida > Poales > Poaceae > Triticum > Triticum aestivum. Next base: position 456,922,905 of record NC_057807.1, on the reverse strand, counting down.
TTGGTCAAACCCCTCAAAAACCCTTTCAGGATATTTCAAGCTTTTGAAATATTTACAAAGGAAATATTCTCTAAAAATTCCAAGAAAATTTTAGCATGTCACATATGACATGTTGGATGATCTTGCCAATCCTCATGTATTGGAGAACAAGATAACATCATCAAATCTCCTCAAAACCATTTCTGTCCATTTTGAAGTTTGAGCAACTCTACATTGCTAAACATGTCCAAATGTTCTCAAACTTGGTGCACATGCTCCAATGGTCTACTTATGTATCTAGACCAAATGTCACAAGTTGGAGAAAATGATATCTTGATCAAAGTGCCTCAAAACCCTCTCTGTCCAGAATCAAATTTGAACAACTTTACATTGTCAACTTTCTTATTTTGCTCTCAACCTTTGTGGGAATGCTCTAAACCCTAAATGATGACACTAAACCAAGTGGTTCATCAAGGGGAAGTGATTTGCTCAACTTACACAAGTTCATTTCTGCAAATTTCTATGGTTTACAAAAGTTGCATTGGCAACTTTGCCCAAATAAGCTCCAAATTGGTGGAAGGCCCTACTTATATGTGTCATTTCACCCTGTGGAGTCTCATTGCAGTTGGAAATCATCTGCTGGCCCAAACCATTATCAAACACCTTCTGCCACTTTTCAAAAATCACCATTTTGACCACTAACACTATTCTCCTTGAGCTCAACTTTTTACCACAGCCCCTCAGAGTCCCCTTGCACCTCCAGTAACTCTTCCCTGGCCTCAACTCAATGATTGAAGGGTGAAACATCCCCATTTACCCTTCTGGACAGCAGCATTCTTCTCCTTTCTCACCTCCCTCCTCACTCCAGTGGCCACCCAGGGCATCCAATGCCCCTCCCTCATTCTTTACTCCTCCCTAGAGCTACCAGACATGCTTGGCCGTGCCCACTTTGCCAAAAAATGGCATGCCGGCCATTTGCATGCTCTGGAGCGCGCTACAGTGCACTCCCGCACTGTAGCCGCCCCCTACCAAGCACCTCCAGCCACCTTGGCTCTCCACCTCACGCAAGCCGATGCTCCTCGATGTCCGCAGCATGCCATGCCTCTGTCCCCCTCCTCCCTCACCCCAGCTCGCACGCGCGCCGGCTGCCCGAGCGCACCAGTGAGCGCGCTCACACGCGTGGTGCCCTGGCCCCCCTGCTTTCCCTCTCTTCTCTCCCCTCGCCCTAGACCAACCCCACGAGCACCCCAGACACGCCCACGCGCGCCCCCGTGGCCTCCAGCAACGGCTAAAAGCTTGCCAGCGCACGAGACACGGTGCACCTTGCCCCCCTTCTATTTAAGCCCCCCCGAGCTCTCCTCTCCTCACCACTCGCCCTCTGCACCACCATATCATCCCCCTGCACCCCCAGTTCCTCTCCAAAACTACCCGAGCTCGAGATCGAGCTCGAGCTCCGCCGCCTCGGGTCGCCGTCGATCCCACGATACAGGCCACCCCCGACCCTCTTTATTGCTTGTATGGAACGCCCATAGCTCACTAATCGATTCCCCCTCTTTCCCGCTCGTTTTGCAGTCAGAAACGGCCGGAGCCATCGACGCCCGACGCTCCTCCGCCGTGAAACTCGTCGCCGGCGAACCACTACTCCCATCCGGCCAACTCCGGCACCACCCGAACGGCGACACGACGAGGAGTCCAACGGTGCCATCATCTCACGCCGCCGTGCCCGGAAACGTCGCCGGTGAGCTTGCCGGCCCTCTGTCGCAGGGTTAGGGATGACAGGCGGGCCCTGCCTGTCAGCCTCTCCCCTCCATCTCCCCCTCTCTCTCGCTGACGCCTGGGCCCCGCCCATCAGGTTTAAACCTGGCGCGCGCGAGTGCACCAGTGCGCTGGGCCGCCTCTCTGGCTGGGCCTGCTGCGCGGCGGCTGTTCAGGCCCAGCAGGCACAATGCTCCTTTTCCTTTTTCTTTTCTATCAAACTTGAAAAAATTCCACAGGATTAAATATTCATCTAAATGCAATAATTCCAACTCCCATACTTTTATAAAAATCCCACCTATTTAATGGTATAACTTTCATTCATGACCAACCAACTTTTATGTACTGTTCATATTCAAATTCTAATTTGAATATATTTAAACCCCTCCGAAAATCCATTCCTTCTATTCCGCTACTCCAAATCCAAAACTAGGAATTTTCCCCTTCTTAGTTTTCACCTTAGTATTTAACAAAAATGAGTTGACATTTTTCTGAGCACTTTGGTTTTTCTGTTTATTATTGCCTTATTTTTCTCGTTATTATTTTACGATGATAGATTGCGTTGCTGATGAAGGAGTTGGACCAGAAGACTTTGAAGACCCAGAAGACTTTGTTGAGCCAGGCAAGCAGCCCTTTGACCATGTCTATGAAACACTTTTTATGCATGTCATATAGCACTTTTATTGCTTGCATCGGAGACATGATACCGTGGTGACCACATGGGGTGGTTTGCCACCGTTACTTCCTCGTTGATACTTGCATGGTGTATGACCCTACCTTCCTATGAGGGTTATGCCGGTGGGAGTAGATAGGATGCCAAAGTAGATGCTCCGCAAAAAGGGACGGGTATATGCATGGTGAAAGAGACAAAGTATTTTCAAAAGACTTTTTGAAAACCCCGTCGGGTGCCACTTATGCCCGAGGGAGATGATGAGATGGGTAACCACTTGATGACGAAGTGGTGTACCAAGGCAAGTGTGTGTGTGTTATTTTCGAAAACGGATTAGATTTAAGATTTGTCGACTGTCCCAACCTTACATGCGCAACCACTCTACCCTTGTATGGGAAAGGGCATTATTGATTACCTAGGCCGATACTAGCTTGGATCCCGCATTACTAGTGACGGGGGAGAGTTGGTGCTCTCTCTCGGGACGGGGTTGTGCCAGGTAGGGCGGCCATGACTGTTTTTATAGGGCACCGGATACACCGTTGCGTCCCCTCTCGGATGTTACGATCTCGAGTGAGTCTCGTATGATGTACATCGTGAGGATACGGAACAAGGAGTGGACTCCTTGTTAGTGTCGTCTAGGGAAAGATAGTGATCGGGTGCTTACCCCGGGTACTTGAGGTACCGCGGGTCGTGGATGACACGGAAGTTCCCCGGATCTTGTGGGTAAAGTGTGCAACCTCTGCAGAGTGTAAAACTATTCAAATAGCCGTGTCCACGGTAAAGGACAGTTGGGTGGTGCTGCTTAAACTACGTCCAGAGTTCTACAAACCGTATGTGTGTGTTGATAAAACTACTTGGGTCAAGTCAAGGGACTTGACATGATTGAGTTGGGTTGATGCCCACTCTATTTATGTTGATATCTGCAACCTGTCCGCATGGTTACTTGAATTCTCCTGATGCATGTGTTACAAGTTGTTGAACATGTCATTGCACTCAAAACTAGCTTTCTGCAAAAATTTACCTATATCATGCATTGTTACATCTTGGACCAAAACATGGGTTGCTTGCGAGTACATTCAAAGTACTCACTGGCTTGCCACTGGTTATTTAATTGGCCAGGCATGGAAGAACAGGAGTTCGAAGAAGAGTTCTTTGGAGATGAACATGCGAACTAGGACGTTTCCCAGTCAGAATGCCTGTAGGGTTAAGGCAGATGGCATGGGTTCTACTTACCGACGAAGATTTCCGCTGCTTAAGTTTATTTGGTATTCAGCCCTTGTGGCTTTATCTATGTAAGACTTGACCATAGTGGTCATAATTTGTGTAAGACGGTATGTATGGATGTAAGACTCTTGTTATTCAGCTTCTGTGTGTTCAGTGAGCATTAATCTCTGGGATCACTGTACACGTGCAGTCAGTGATCACGACTTATGAGTCGGGGTCCCCACAGAGCTGGTATCAGAGCCATCCCGACTGTAGGAAGCCTTAGTTAGCATGGACGTTAGTTAGCTTGAGACCATATAAACTTCTCTTCTTTTCTAAAGCTTACCCAATCCAAAATATATTTCCCTTATTGACCTCTCCCATTCAACCTTTGTAGATGGTCGTCGCCCCCTTGAGACTCCTTACGACAGGATTTCCATCACTCCTAAGAGATTGCCTCCAACAATGCCACTATCCCTTGCTGCCCATATACACCTTGCACGAACTAGAAAATGATGTGTTAGAGAAGGAGTTCTACGCCAAGGTTTTTGTGCCTGCCAAGACCTCACCTCAGGGGTGGTTCTTCGTTGGACCACCTATGACAACAAGAGACCTAGCCATTTAGCAAGTGGCATATGAAGCTCTCCTCCGTCTTTGAGACCTCCTTCCAGAAATGAAAGAAGAACATGCCACCCGCTACCTGCCTGGCAAGAGCGGATTTGGAGCTCCGACTCAAGTGATGATTTCCCAGAAGACGAGGATCCAACCCTCAAGTACCAGATCCGTTTCGTCAACGCAGGAGACTACCTTCTACGCCACCTTACCGAAGCATTTCTCAAGGCTCGCCAAGATCTCCCTCCACTTCTACACCTCCACTGCCTCGAGAAGAAGAAGGTGGTCGAGCAAGAACAGTAAATCACTGCCCTAGAAGCCCACATTTTTAATCGGGAGCAGCAAATCAAGGGACTTCAGAAAGCTCGCAACCAAACCCCACGCAAAAGGCATAGGAATGGATTTCCATATCCACCTCATAGAGGATCATCGTCAGGCCCCCGACGACAATACCCAAGACTGAATAGCAACCCTTTTGCTTCCGTCACATGTCACGGTGTGGTGAACTCGGGCATATTAATAGGATGTGTCCCAACAAGCAGCCGACTGTCGCATGTCCATTGGCACCCAGGAGAACCTAGAAGCTGAAGACCGGACACCTTTCCCTCAAAGTGATGAAGCAAGCACGACTACTGAATCCGAGGACCCCTAGGGTAGGATGAGTCGTGTACCCCCTATGCGCAGTCGAGTCCATATGATGGTTCAAATGAAACCATGTTGAGTGTTGATTGTTCTTATCTTTTTGTGTTTTGATATAAGTTGCACTTTTGCCTTAGGCATCATGTATGCGACTATATCACCTATCTTATCTTAATGAAATTGTGTGTGGCCTTTTTGGCACCTGTTTGTTTGCACCTGCACTATAGACCCACCTTTAAGCATTCCCCCCATCTATGATGCTTTTCCCTCTCATCCCTCTCTCCTCAACTGAAGACCGGCAAGACAAGGTACACCAAGGATTCTACTTCGGCGACCAACTAGCACTGGAGATTTTTGCTGCAGCCTCCTCGGCCAAGAGCAGCCCAGTAGAGTTATGTTTACCTCTCAAGATTAGAAACCCATCCCTAGACCCTTTGAGACTTCACAACTCGAATCCCTAACCAAGTTCTTAACCCACAAAACTGCAAGAGAACCAGCTAAGCTTCCGTAACCTTGCACTGGTTCATTATGGAACTAGTGGACATAGTGAATGAGCACATTATCATCCAAAGATAGCACCAGAACTGACAATGCCATAGGGTAGACCTATTCGAGGATATCGAAATAGGACAAATGACTTGATGAGTTTATATCAGAGACCTTGAGGAATTATCCGAGACTTCTTGGTGGATTATTAGGTTTTCATGTTAGTTAATGAACTTGGTAGGATCATGTTAATAGAGTAGCATAACATTCATTACCTATGGAGTACATTGGATATTGTAGGATAATTATGATCGCACGATGAAATTCTTGAAGGTATAAGGATTTGACTTAGCCAGGAGATATTAATAGAAGATAGCTCACCATGATATTTGGATTAAATAAGTGATCCTAATGGAGTCTAGATGATGAATAAGTCTACATGGTTCAGACTAAATTGGATTTTTACTGATGATCTCAATTATGATACCATGTTTCTCGGTGGATAATAAACTAGGAGATTGGATTAATTGTTGGAGTTGATTTAGGGATCTATATAAGCTTGAGGTTGGAAGTTACTTGACCCCGAAGACGGGAATTGGTGGATTGACTATAGTAGAGATAGCTCTTTCAGGTATTTGGGGATTATAGGACATTAGAAGATCGTGTGGAACACCATAGACATTGGATTGTAGTGATTAATGGAAGTTAATGGGCTGTTGGAGTTGATTCATAGGAAGGAAATAGGATCTTGGAGTGGCTTACGACGTGTTTCCTTAGGATAGCCATGCATATGAGTTGGGTATGGTTGAAATGTATGATTTTGTTAGACCCCCTCTCGGGAGCCATGAGCATATGAATAACATGAGTGATGATTGGAGTTGACCTATACGAGATGATTCTTTTGGTAATATGATGTGAAGACTAGGTAGAACTATTGGCATCTCAGAAACTGTGCTTAAGGATGAGACGATAAGCATTCACACGCACACTAGAACCTTTGAAACTTGTAAGCCCCACCAAACCACAACATGGTCGGATCATGACCACGGGCTTTGGCTCTAGGACGAGAAGACCTTTGCCAATGCTCAATCGAGACCACCACCAATACCCCAGCCTACTTTGCGTACCCCATGGACTTCATGGAATACTTGGACAAGTTAGTTGTCATCTTTATTTGGCGACATACTTGTCTACCCAAAAACGGAAGAAGAGTCGTCCAGCTGATTAAAAGACATTTTAAAACCGCCATGTCTAGAAGGAAGAACTACACCAACCACCATCGTCAAGAAGTAAACATCCGCCTCGAAGACCAGGTGTATCTGCAAGCCACTTCTCTCAAAGGAACCAAGCATTTCCATGTCAAAGGGAAGCTTACGCCAAGATTTAACAACCCCCTCCGAGGTCACTGCAAGACGAAGGATAGACAGTTACTAGCTAGAGTTACCACCTGAGGTACCCACTGTGCGTAATGTTCCCACATGACACAACTCCGGGAGTGTTTTCGACTTCCTAGCTAGCCCGAGCACTAATAAGGACATCGATCATCGAGCCATCGACCCCCAGCCCAACCGGACCTACGTGAGAAACCCCTTAGCAACCTGGATCAAGCCGAACGTCATACACGGAGCCGCACCATCAAGTACCTCAAGGTTCAATGGAGCACCACTCAGAAACAAAAGCAGTATGAGGACGTGGAGACTACCCCGAATCCAAGTTTCCATACTCCTTTCCGCACCTAGTTAGGGAATCTCTGGGACGAGATTCTTGTAAGGGGGGTAGGTCTGTCACACCCTGATTTTCATGGCACAACACTTAAGATGATAAATCATGATAAAGTGTGGTTTGACAAAAACTTTTGCATTATTTGAGTTGGTTTTCTCTCTGTGTTTTCAAGTGCTCTTAAAAGTCAACATAGCTTCACCTTCTATACTTCCTTTCTTGATCCAAAACTTCTGCCCAATGATCATACCATGTGTATAGTACAATATAGAATTTTCTTACAAAAATAATTTGGCCAAAAAGTATTTTCTAAATTTAGTTTTCCAAAAACCCCTGAATTGAGGTTTGCACTGCAAGTACTTGATTTGGGGTATGAAAAATCTTTCAAAGAGTATGTTTGATTCCTATTAGGTATAGGACTCCCAAAAACCACAAAAGTATAATTTTAAAAGTCATCTTGCTATTTTATTTAAAGGCTTTTTCTTTAGGCCAGAAATGGTCTTTAATAGGTTAAAATTATTTTAATGTTTTAAAAATATTTGTGAAAATTTAGGGAAACTCAGTGGACATATATTGTCCATATATAAGAGTTTCAACACATGGTCATGTTCAAACTATTGGTCAAACCCCTCAAAAACCCTTTCTGGATATTTCAAGCTTTTGAAATATTTACAAAGGAAATATTCTCTACAAATTCCAATAAAATTCTAGCATGTCACATATGACATGTTGGATGATCTTGCCAATCCTCATGTCTTGGAGAAGAGTATAACATCATCAAATCTCCTCAAAACCATTTCTGTCCATTTTGAAGTTTGAGCAACTCTACACTGCCAAACATGTCCAAATGTTCTCAAACTTGGTGCACATGCTCCAATGTTCTAATTATGTATCTAGACCAAATGGCACAAGTTGGAGAAAATGATATCTTGATCAAAGTGCCTCAAAACCCTCTTTGTCCAAAATCAAATTTGAACAACTTTACATTGTCAACTTTCTTATTTTGCTCTCAACCTTTGTGGGAATGCTCTAAACCCTAAATGATGACACTAAACTAAGTGGTTCATCAAGGGGAAGTGATTTGCTCAACTAGATCTACACAAGTTCATTTCTGCAAATTTCTAGGGTTTACAAAAGTTGCATTGGCAACTTTGCCCAAATAAGATCCAAATTGGTGGAAGCCCCTAATTATATGTGTCATTTCACCCTGTGGAGTCTCATGTCAGTTGGAAATCATCTACTGGCCCAAACCATTATCAAACACCTTCTGCCACTTTTCAAAAATCACCATTTCGACCACTAACACTATTCTCCTTGAGCTCAACTTTTTACCACAGCCCCTCAGAGTCCCCTTGCACCTCCAGTAACTCTTCCCTGGCCTCAACTCAATGATTGAAGGGTGAAACATCCCCATTTACCCTTCTGGACAGCAACATTCTTCTCCTTTCTCACCTCCCTCCTCACTCCAGTGGCCACCCAGGGCATCCAATGCCCCTCCCTCATTCTTTACTCCTCCCTAGAGCTACCAGACATGCTTGGCTGTGCCCACTTTGCCAAAAAAATGGCATGCCGTCCATTTGCATGCTCTGGAGCGCGCTACAGTGCGCTCCCGCACTGTAGCCGCCCCCTACCAAGAACCTCCGGCCACCTCGGCTCTCCCCCTCACGCCAGCCGATGCTCCTCGACGTCCGCAGCATGCCACGCTTCTGTCCCCCTCCTCCCTCTCCCTCCTCTCGCCCCAGCTCGCATGCGCGCCGGCCGCCCGAGCGCACCAGTGAGCGCGCTCACACGCGCGGTGCCCTGGCCCCCCTGCTTTCCCTCTCTTCTCTCCGCTCGCCCTAGACCAACCCCACGAGCACCCCAGACACGCCCACGCGTGCTCCCGTGGCCTCCAGCAATGGCTAGAAGCTCGCCGGTGCACGAGCCACGGTGCACCTTGCCCCTCTTCTATTTAAGCCCCCCCGAGCTCTCCTCTCCTCACCACTCGCCCTCTGCACCACCATATCATCCCCCTGCACCCCCAGTTCCTCTCCAGAACCGCCCGAGCTCGAGATCGAGCTCAAGCTCCGCCGCCTCGGGTCGCCGTCGATCCCACAGTACAAGCCACCCCCGGTGTTGGGGATATGACTATTTGTGTAAGCCGCCCAGGAGGGGCCGGGTTACGCAAAGAGTACTCATCAGAGGAAGCCCAAGAACAAGCATGAAGATGGCGGTTCAATAAGGAGCTTAAGGCCCACGGGCGGCTTAAGCCCATTGTAGTAAACCACCATGATGGCATGACTTGTAACGTAAGGTAGATTTAACTGGTCACCGAGCCGGACTCTGTTTATAAGCCGATCGGGACTCTGTAAGCCGGTGGGCGTCGACCCGTGTATATAAGGGGACGACCTGCTGGCGACTTAGGGCAAGATAGCGTGTCTCACTCACTGGTTATCGAAACATCAATACCAACCCAACTAGACGTAGGCCTTACCTTCACCGTAAGGGGACGAACTAGTATAAACTCTCTCGTGTCCCTTGTCCCGATTTAACCCCTTCAAGCTTCCTAGTTGCGATGGCTCCACAACTAAGTCCTTTCACGAGGACATCTGGCGTGACTATTCCACGATAGTTGGCGCTCACCATGGGGCCAGCGCACGGTGGATTTGAGTTCTTGAAGGGCAGCTTCGAAGGGCTCAAGGGGTACGTAGTGGGCCGGATGACCAAGAGTCGTCGCGGAAAGATCTACATCGACGACGAAGGCTGGGGTCCCGACGCCGGCTCAATTTAGTACGGATACCGGGTCCCCTTCGGCGGAATCCATGTTTTCATCGGCCGGATCGGTGAGCCGGGCCCTGAGCTAGACAACTACACCGACCTCGTCGAGACGGCTCAGCGTGCGAGAAAGACCCGGACTCAGCCGGTCATGAGGCGTGCCTTCGTGGGCTGCATCCACGGAGAGGAACTTTCTGGATCTGAAGATGGGGGTGAGACGGCCGTCCTTTCAGATGGTGACTCGTCCGCCGGCTCAAGAGATTCGTTATATCAGGTACAAGACGGCGCGCTCGGGGGCTGTTCCGATGGCATCAGTATTCCGGACTCCGATGAGCCGCCAAGATGGGCCGGAATCTTCATGGCTGGAACCCAGCCCGATTCAAATTCTACAGCAGCGGCAACGAGCATGTCCGGATCAGGAGCGGCCGGGGCAGGCGGCCCCGTGCGCCCGCCGGCTCAGGTGCTGATAGATCTCATGGACAAGCTTACGGCCCTGTTAACCGCTACGGTTATCCCTGCCGACAAGGATGAGCACGACGCAACAGTAGCTCACGTGCGTGAGGAGATAGCTCAGGCCAAGGAGGCCTTGGCAGCTGAGGATACTAGACTAGCTGCAGAACAGGCGGCTCTCGACGCCCGGGCATAGCGCTTGCAGTCAGAAGCTTACCAGCTCACGATGAGCTTAAACGCATCCAATGAGGTGATGAGGAGGAGACATCAGAAAACGCAGTCCCGTTTACCTCCGAATTACGACCCCCGGGTTCTCTTTGCTACACCCGGAGCCGGCCCTAGTCACCCGGATTTACGTAAGAAAAGAAAAGAGGATTTACACCCGGAGTCACCCTTTGAAATAAGTTTTGAATCTTTTCAGTTTGATATTCAGGACATCTATGGGGTCCGACGAAGCAACTTTCCTAGCCCAGATTTTCCTAACCGTGGGCAAGAAATTGTCATCTTTGATCCAGGATAAATCAAAGCGAAATTCATGAGGTTTCGGAGCTTCACGCCCTTCTTCCCCGGAAGAGAGTAGCAGGTGGTTATGGTTAAAAATCTCCCGGACTAATTTCCTCACAGAAACAAGTGGGAAAGCATCCTCCCAACATTCATACATAAGGATGCGGTCTAACGTTTCTAGTGTGGGGTGGGCCTGATTGTTGGTCCAAGTGTATTTGCCCTCACTAATGTGGATTTCCCTAAGTGCTAGGGTATTGATAATGGAATTGAACAGGCCAATAGCTTTGTTGTTCACCATCTTCTTATTCTTCTCTCCAGGGTGCCTCAGGATGTTAAAATCTCCCCCCACTATGTAGGGTATACTCATGCCACTACAGGAGGTAGCCAACTCAATTAAGAATTCATCTTTGAATTCATCATGTACCGATCCATATACTACTAGCAATCCCCACTGCATTTTTTTCTTTTTGTCATAGAGCACCATTTGCAGCACATATTTGCCTTTAGAACAAGAAACTACTGACCAATTGAATATGATTGTATGGCGAAATGATAACTGTCCTACCTCTAGTACCGAGTACACCCAACCGTAGATAGACTCCACCAACCAGCATTAAAGAAGGCCAGATAGACATACAACAGGCTCTCGTTCGCATAGGCAATACCTGGATGATTAGCCAATTAGAAGGCGATGCCCATAACAAGCATCTGGTGGTTGTTCAAGTTGTGCGAATGTTCTTCAGCAGCCCAAGCACTCGCCAGGTTTGTTCGAACAACAGGGAAGCGTCAAGCTCAAAGGGTAGCTGGATGGCTCAGCTCGAAATACACGTCGAATAAACAATCGATGGTGCTGACCACCCACCAAAACAATGTATATTTTCCCAACTACAACCAGGAAGCCAGTCGAACCATTTGAAGATGTTTTCTCAAAATTATCTGCAAAACACGATGTCAATGACAATGCTCATGGTGTGTTCTCTTGCACTCACCCCTTTTTCAGGGTATGACGGTGTCCCGGTTAAGGGGTCTCTCACCACGTCGACTCCCGGTTTGGTGGCTAGGCTGAGGACCCCTTGTCAGCTTCGTCCTGGGCCATTTTGGGAGGCCCATGACGTATCAGAAAAAGATTCCGGAAGGCTTGGAGTACAAGACAAGATGTTGTGTTCATGGAGGATTCTGACTCCTAATACCTAACCGACTATGATCCATCTAAACCTAGGGTCCCCAATATGCTATATAAATAGGGGTCTAGGCTCGTAGATGGACAAGGTTACAATCTCTCAGCGCTTTGTACTTTACACACACCCAACACAATAAAACACAAGTAGCACATAGAGTATTATCTCCACGGGAGAGCCTGAAGCTGGGTAAAACTGTGTGTCCCTGTTACCATCGTACGAAGACATCTAGCTTAGGATACCCTACTGAGGGATCTGCTAGATTTAGCTCCGACAGTGGTGATCCATGCATGTCCTACTAGATGATTGTCATGGTTCGATGGGAGTCAAGATCAATGCTTAGATCAGCTCCAACGTGATTTCCCACCGGGGCAGATGTTCATCTTCGGCGGTGTCACCCTTGTTGCCAACTCGACTTTGCCGAGGTTCCTTTGCTCCAGAGCCGGATCGTAAAATTTGACAACATGGAGTACACTACGGATCTTCGCGGAGAGCTGATCTTCTCGGGCTTGGTCTCAATCCAAGATCAGGAGAAAACTATTGGATAAGTGAGCAACTGATCTTTACTACGATCAGGCGGGGGGCGAGGCTGAGCACAGAGGTTATGAACCGGGGGAGACGTGAAGGGAGGTGCACCAGAGGTGGAAGGCATGTCAAGGGAAGCATCCTCAGAACGAGGACGACGAGTATAGTGGAGAGGAAACGGTGATAGAGGGCGACGGACTGGAGATGATGGTGGAGAGGTAGAGGAGGAGGATGTGGAAGATGGGGCCGGTGGTGAAGGAGAAGGAAGGAGAGGTGCAGGAGGATGAGGTGAAACATGAGGCACATAGTAGGGTGTATCGGAAAGAAGAAGAAAAGAAATATCGTCCACAGAGAAGCTCGAGGAAGAAGGACGTGGGTAGTAAGAGCGAGACTCGTCAAAGGTCACATCACGCGAGATGCGCAAGCGGCGACCAACAGGGTCCCAACAGCAATAGCCCTTGTGCTCATCACTGTAGCCAAGGAAAACGCACTCAACCGACTGAGCAGTCAGTTTGGTGCGTTCTCGCGGGGCAAGAAGGACATAGCACACACATCCAAACATACGAAGAGCTGAGTAGTCAGGAGATCGACCAGTGAGACACTCCATAGGAATACCACCCTACAGAGCAGTCGATGGCTGAATGTTGATGAGATAGGTGGATGCAGAAACAGCCTCAGCCCAAAAGTGGGGTGGAAGAGAAGCGACAATTATCAGCGCATGAGCCGTCTCAAGCAGACGATGATGCTTACGTTCGGCAACGCCATTCTGAGCATGAGCACCAGGACATGAGAAAATGGGCAAGAGTAACCTGTTTCGTGAGAAAACCACGCAACAGCTGGGAGATATACTCTCCAGCGGAGTCAGCACGAAAGGTACGAATGGGCGTGAAAAACTGGGTGTGAACCATGGCAGCAAATCGTTTGTATATAGAGAGAACCTCGCTACGAGATTTCATGAAGTAGAGCCAAGTGTAGCGAGAGAAATCATCAATAAACAAAACATAGTAGCGATGACCACCTTTCAAATCAAAGGGAGCAGGACCCCAGACATCAGAATGAACTAAGTCAAAAGGATGCTGAGATACAGACTCGCTAGTAGGATAAGGTAACTGGGTCTGTTTGCCAAGTCTACAACCATTACAATGTACAGAAACATCTCCAGATACAGACCCTAAGAGGCCCTGACGAACTAAAGAAGACAAACGAGAGCCACATATGTGACCAAGGCGATGATGCCACTGTTGGAAGGACGCAGACGAAGAGGCAGCAAGAGCATGGGAGCTGGCAGAAGTGGTGGCAGCGGAAGGAACACAAAGCCAGTCAACCTCCCAAAGGCCCTCTGACTCACGGCGTCGGGGGCCAGCACCAACCAAAGTCTTGGTGTGACGATCCTGAATGGAGCAAGAGTCGGTATCAAGAATGACACGACAACCAGAATCAGTAAGTTGGGCAGCGTAAAAAGATTCATGGTAAGGTGAGGAACATGTGAAACACTAGGAACAGAAAAAGATGGAGTGGAAAGAAGACCACGACTAGTAACAGGAAGAGGTGTGCCATCGGCAGTAAGAACATTAATAGGCGAATCAAGAGGTCGAAGAGAAGAAAACACAGAAGAATCAGAAGACATATGAAAGGAGGCTCCAGAATCCAGAACCCACGAAGATGTACCTGACTGTGCCTGCGGTGGTGGAGAAGTGGATGCAGTCACAACAGCAGCAGAACCGGTTGACGAAAAGTCTGAGGAAGCCAAGAGACGCTTGAGCCTCACAATGTCCTGGTCAGTGAGTGACGGAGTCGAGGAAGATCCAGGAGTCCCACTGGAAGAGGAGCGCCTCTGGTATCGCTTCTTCTCACGGCAATCAGACTCTGGATGACCTGGCCGAGAGCAGTAGCCACAGAAGGTGTCATGGCGCGACTGACCCCTCCCAGTATAAGCAGGGCGACCCACCCCCTGAAGGTGTGGGTAGGAGCGGTGGAGCGGTGAGGCGAGCAGACAACACAGGAGCCTGAGCAGCCAACACAGACGGGACCACCAGCAAACCAGCAGAGCGAAGGCGGGTCTCCTCAGCACGAAGCTCAGCAAGCACCTCTGAGATAGGAACACGACCACGAGCAAGCAAGTGAGCACGTCTGGGCTCAAACTCAGAGCGGAGACAAGATAAGAATTCATGGACCCGCGGAAACTCCAGATCAAACCGAGTAGTCTGACAGCAACGACAGGTGCCACAAACAACTGTCCGAAGAGAGTCAAGCTGATGCCAGATGGCAGAGCACTGTGAATAGAACTCATCAACAGAGGAATCACCTTGCTGGAGTGCGTGCTCCTAACGCACCATAGATAGGTAGCGAGCATCACCAGAGGGCTGATAGTGCTGACAAAGATAAGACCTAATCGCTGCAACTGTGCCAAGTCCCATGAACTCCGAAGCAAACTGAGGGAGGACACCCGCAGTGATAACAACAACAGCACAAGCATCGTCATTGCACCACTGAGTGTAAGCAGATAGATCATCGCGGTACACCGAAAGAGCATCGGAATAAGCAGATACCTGCTGATCATAAGCATCAACTGCAGCATCATCAAGGGCCTGGGCTGCATCCCGGTGAGCCTGAGAAGCCTCAGCAGCAAGTACCGGCGGCACCAGTGGGATTGGGGCCACGGGCGCAACAGGGCATGGCGGGCAGGGGACCTCGCCAGAAAGAACACCCCACAGAAGAAGACCACGCATATGGATGCGCATGAACCCCACAAATTCAGCGTAGTTGGTGCCATCGAAGATCACTGAGCACCGAGGAACAGCAACATGGCCCGAAGAAGACATGAGGAATCTCTGTTTTTCTCCTCTGTTTTTTTTCTCTTTTTTTTGGTCAACTCTCCCCGATCTGGATGGGGGCTGAGAGGTTCACACTAGCCCGATGCAGCCCCGAGTGGGGAATCGGGAGGAAGGGGGGAGCCTAGGAGGAGGGCCAGCCTTGGGCTGCACCGGCGCCAGCGGAAGGAGCGGCGGCGGCCAGCCGGAGGCGGAGGCATCGGTGGCCGGCGCAGCAGACGTGGGCGTGACCGAGGCGCAGCCGGGCGGAGATGGCGCGGCCTAGCCGCGGCTGGGGCGCAGCCGGGGGCAGGCAGGGCGCGGACTGGGCGCGGGCAGAGCAGCTACAGGAGCAGGGGCAGACTTCTGCCGGGCGCGGAGAAGGTGGCCGGCGACGGGGGAGGAGGTGGCCGGCGACGAGAAAGCTAGGCACGGAGCTCCATGTTGGATAAATGAGCAACTGATCTTTACTGAAGGCCAAAGGCCATCACATATACATGTGTGACAAAGTGCAGGCAACCCCTTATACAATGGGGATATATACCAGACATAGACTACACACATCTAACACAAACATAAGCCGCTTTCCCAGGCCCGATGTCACATCAGGTCTAGGGCGAGCGTGATAACTTTTTTACCGGGATCAATGCCAGATCCAATCCCGAGGCCACGCTCCTCGGGCGAGATGTCAAATCAAGCTGAGGAGGAGGGTGAGAAATGAATTCCATTTCATTCCATCTCTCAAACCAAACACCAATATATAATCATTTCACTCTTTGGACTTGCTTCTACAGAACAAAAGGATGAAATCGACCCATTCTGCAATGGAACCGTGATATTTCGTTCCACTTCGTTCTTAAACCAAACATACCCCTAATGTCTACATAGTACAGAACATGCTTCTCCTTGAACCAGGCGATCTCTGCCCCATCTGCCCACTCTCTCAAAGCCGTTGGTCGCCTCGCCAACTCGAGCCCGCCGGCGATGCCTGGCAGCCACCGTTCACCATAAGCCTCGACACATGGATGGAATAGATATAGCTCTTGGCTCGCCTCGCCGGCCTTCCATTGTACTCCGTCGTACGTACGCGGCGCGGGAGAGACTCGGTCACGAGAGCGTCCACATGAAAAACGCGGACCACATGGTGACGGCCACGGACGCGAGCGCGTACACCCACACGAAGATCACCGAGCACTCGCTCTCCCCCACGCCGAACAGCTGTGTGATCGTCCCTGCAGATGATGACGATGACAACCCCACGCGCCAATCATCAGTCAAGCAATCGGGGAAAACGAGAACTGCATGCTATGCTAGCAACAGATGTCCCACCGATGTTCATGGCGGGCGGGACGGCGTACTGCAGCAGGAGGACGAACTGGTACAGCGGGTCCGGCCGGATGACGCGTAGCGGACCGCGGCCTTCACCAGCGCGGTGCCCACCAGAGGCAGCAGCACAAACCTGACAACCACGACGCCGGCGATCACTGACGGCGGGACGCTCGCCCTTCCGCGTATCCCTGGAGGAATTAGTGCTCCGTGTTTCAGGCTAAAGTTCAAGTGTTGGTAATTTCCTTTTTTGTCGTTATTAATTTTCAGTAAGCATATCATTCATCGGTACTACCGAGGACGGCAGGGTGAAGGTTACCTGTGATGAGGTTCCCTCCCATGATCAACGTGACGGATGGAACGGCTGCTCCGCTGCGAAGAAAAACAAGTAAACATGGTTAGATATGTGGGATGAAACAACATAAATCATCTGCATGACCAACAACGTCAATGGTTACAAGTGACAGCAGCTTGAAGTATTTTTACAAGATAAAAGAAAGAAGTCCGATGTGTTACCCTATTAGTTCACCGGACTCGCGAAGGACACGAAGAGGGGCATCGTCGCCGATCAGAGCATTTCTAATCAGAGGTGTTCCTCCAACTATAATAAAGCCAATAATCTACCAAAGGATACAAATCAGCCATGCTTATTTTCCACTCCCTCTGTTTCTAAATATAAGTCTCTCTACATCCGTATGTAGTTCATATTGAAATCTCTAAAAAGACTTATATTTAGGAACGGAGAGAATAATAGTCTATTGCAGCGCAATGTTGCCCCATATAGAAGTAAAATTGGTAGTTTCCGAAACTGCATACCACTCCAATAGTTGAAGGAGCGAATAGCTTCTTCAAATCAACTGCTCCAGAAACTGACGATACAAATCCTTTTGCTCTCTCCAACAATGGGACCTATATGCAAACACAAATCCAAATCGTTTAGTGCTGAAAGTTGGCAAGACTGTTACGGTTTTATTCATTATTGCTGTAGTAGGCGCCTAGATTAGCCTAGCCGGATCATGGGTTTACTTAGTGGAGTTCATTTTTGTCAAAATAGGGGGATAATTATTGGAGTGCTGTGTCAGAGTATGGTGATTTGGAGGTGAAGGAGGTAGGCTATAGTGGGGTACTAAAACTTGTGCAGAGAAAAAAAAAGTTCCAGCAGCGATGAAAACCTTTGTTTTGGTTTTATTTGATATCAACGGGAGAGCGCATTCGTCAACACGACCACTCGAAATTGAATGATTATCTTCTGAATCCGCACATCCGGTTCCTCCTGAAACCAAGACTTTTGTTTGAATTATTGGCGAGCTGCCATGTCCTTCAGTGACATTTGAATTTGCACGAATGATGTTATACACGCCCATCCACAGAAAGACGGCACCAATCTGCAGAAAATCAATCATAACCGAAAGTGACATGGTGTTCTGTTTTCCTTGACAAACGAGCACGATCAGGGTTGCCTGATGTGGACAAATGTACAGAAAAAACAGAGTGTGTAATAGTCTTACAGCCAATGAGAGCGAGGAATACGCTAGTCCGTAAGTCTGACAAACATCAGGTGCGCCGAACGGGCTCCCCTTCTCTTTGCAGAGAGCTGGGATGATGATGAGGAAAATGTTGCCCAGATTGCCTGTACCCACCAACCAAGTCAAGCGAAGATTTTCGACGAACTATCAGCGCAGAAAAAAGAAACAAAACGAGGAGGAATTGTACACTTCTACTCAAGGTGGAGCTGCCCAAGTTCGATCAGTTCATCAAGGTAACTCCAAATGTCTATCTAACAAATAATTGAAATTTCTTAGCAGGTTGGTAGATGTGGTTTTCAGTCATTCACTCAGTACTATGGCTGCACCCCCTTCCCTGCTGGGAAGTACTCCCTCCGTCCGTAAATACTTGTCATCAAAATAAATAAAAAGGGATGTATCTAGAACTAAAATATGTCTAGATACATCCTCCTTTGTTCATTTTGATGACAAGTACTCCCTCCGTTTGAACTAAAACCACGACGAGTAAATCAGAACGGAGGGAGTACACCTTATCAGTGGTGCCAGCTGGAGCTGGAACATTATGAGAAGGGAAGACCCGTAGTCTGACTTACAGGCTAACTGTGTGGGTGGTTATTTTTCTCTGCAAAGGGGCTGTACCCCGGCCTCTGCATCTATCAATGCACACAGCCATGTGGGTGCTTCATCTTTATGATCTTTGGAATTAGTACTGGACCACTTGAGATTTTCGCTTGCGAGTGGTTACTGCCTTGGTGATGAACAACGTGCTCTATAATGATAACTGACAATCTGGTTGTTTCTTCTACCCGTGTTTGAAATTCAGTAGGTACTACTAGCATGTGAGATGCTTTCTTTTTACATCAACACTCGATTCTCTTCTTGTTATCTCTTATTTGTATTTTTGTTACTATCATATTCTGGTTGGCTTTGAATACTAGGATTTATAGAAAAAATTAAAACTGGACAAAGCAGGCGTGTGACGTCTGCTCTTAATCCTTATCATGGTGGTGCGGTATATTTCTGATATATATTACCATGATCTTTGAATCACGGTCTAACACTCCATCTTTGCTTCATGGAATGGTGAAAGGTGGGTAGGTGTGGTTATCAGTCACTCAATCAGTACTATGGCTACACCTTTTGCATGCTGGGAAGTACACCTTATCTGTACCAGCTGGAGATAAGGTTAGATTATGAGAAGGACTGAGAGGGACTAACTGCGTGTTGTGCTTTTGCTGCACTTCCAAGATCTTCTGAATCAGTACTGGCCCACTTGAGATTTTAGCTTTGCCAGATGCTTGCTGCCTTGGTAAGGTAAACAATGTGCTTGATAATCATAACTGAAAATCTGGTTGTTTCTTCTACAGGTGTTACAAATTCAGTAGCTGATAGCTTTTTATACATCAACACTATACCTTGTTGTTGTCTAATACTCCTTCACGGATTCTAATACTCCTTGTTGTTGTCTATACATGAGTATTTGTGTATTTTTACTAGCATGTTTGCACTGACTTCCGACACTAGGATTTACAAGAATAAGTGGATCAAAAATCTGATGCTCATTTTCCATATTTCAGTCATAAGATTTTGAGAAGATTTTTGCATGCTGAACTAGTCTGAACCAAAAGCATGGGGGAGCAGTGAGCTTTTCATTCAAGGTAAATGCAGTGCATCTGTCCAGGCCCAACCTACCGCAAAATAAATACGTGCAGTGCAGGCACTGCACCGCGAAATAAACGTGTGAAAGCACTGTACGAAGTTTGTCTAAAATAGAGAGCGAATTTACTATTTTTCTGACGGTTCAGATGAAAAGATAGAGGTACCAGCAGAACAGCAACCCAAAATGAGGCCTCTTAACATGAGGGGAGCCCCGGTGA
This sequence comes from Triticum aestivum, assembly GCF_018294505.1. Lineage (NCBI taxonomy): Eukaryota > Viridiplantae > Streptophyta > Magnoliopsida > Poales > Poaceae > Triticum > Triticum aestivum. The sequence goes on along the minus strand of NC_057807.1, from coordinate 456,902,913 downwards.
CTTTTATGACGATCCAACCGAAGATCAACCCCAAGATGAAAGTGAAGAACACATTCACCGGCATGAACCACCTGTATCATGGATCATAAATAGTCAAAAGAATTACTTCTCCTCATCTAGTAGCACAATCAAAAATATTTTCTAAAAAGAGTTACTCCCTCCGATCCATATTAATTGTCGCTGATTTAGTACAATATATGGATCGGAGGGAGTATCTATTTATTTATTTACGGAGGAAAAAGGAGAGTTCATTATGCATGATACTGACAATCAATGAAGATTGCCCAACAGGTTAAAATGAAGAAGCGTGTGACTCACAATTTGGCCAAGCTTTCCATGGTGATCGTTTTTCCCAGATAGGTTGCAATAAGAGCTGGATTGAATACATAAAACACTACCTGCAGAAACAAAATTGGTTCAGGAAAGAAGTGGACAGATTGGTAAAATAAACGGAATATGACAGGGACATGATATATAGAAAAACTAAATAAGTAAAAAAGTTTTGTGGATCGATTTGTTAGGTGACAGTCACTAGCAGCACTCACATAGTTTAGGTGTTTCCTGGCTTCTTTCCCCAGTATCCCAGCGGAGTCCGTTGCCAAGAATGATCCAACACCAGTAACCAGGAGCATGTTGAGAACGGGCATGCATGCCGTGATGAAGAGCTCCAGGAGCCCCATTTCTCTGGCACCAAGAAATGCCATTATAAGCACTCTGTTGAGGTTTTTCCTTTTTTTGCCATACCAAGCAGAAATGCGATAAATGGAGCGTGAACAAACAACATGGATATAGATAGAAAAGAAAAGAAAATATTCACCGGACCGGAGCGGAAGAGTTCATGAAAAAAGATATAACTAGGAATAAGAAGTTTATATACAATTCTAAGAAGAATAAATATTTTTCACATCATCAAATGGAAAGGAAATGCATCGAAACTCTGTGGTGAAGTTGGTGATGCTTGGATGGTGCCACTGCCCACTGCTACCAGAGTAGCCCCCAACCCCACGGTGTGGATCAACATCAACTACAGTGCGCGCATACATGCATACGAGCAGCCCATGCGGATGCGGTGCTCTTTTGCGCGTATCGGGGCTGAGATTCGAATGGATGAGGCGGCGTGGTGCGCGTGCGGTGCCGTGGACGTACCTTGTCGGCGGTGCCGCCGCCGCCGCCTCTGACGGGAAGAAGAGGAAGGGGGAACGACGACGAGCCGACGAGAGCGCGCGCGGCAGGGGTGATCTCTCTCCCTCTCTGCTTGGTCGTCGCGGGCGGGCGGGCGGGCTATGGTTCCGTGGGCGGCTTTTGCTTCTCTCGATCTTTTGACGATGGCTCGCGGCGGCGGCGTGGTGCCAAGCCGTATTCAATTTCGCGCTGCAGCTTTCGTCGCCGAGGGCTTGCGGCTTTGATTGGTCCCGTGGCCCGAGGCGTGGGGGCGTGCGTGCGCGCCGGCCGGTCTGGGACACGGGGGCCGGGCCAAACCAGTAGAGGCCGGACCGGACCGGTGCATGCATGGCATGCATGCCGTTTGTTTTTTCTCACTAAAAAGACGAACCACGTGCAAACGTAAAAACACACACGCGCGTACCCACTCGCCACACCACTGCTCCTAAAAGTCAAGCCATGCTCCCTCGCCGAAGGCTGTTGGATTGGCCGGCTTACCTTCAACGTTCCTCTCGGCCTCAACCGACGGCCATTGCAATCAGTCACCATCGGTCCGGCACAAAAAAATCGTGTGCTTGTATGGATGCGGCCGTGCCACAGTGCGCTATAAGCGGTCACGCGCCTCCCGGAGAGAGCCGGCTCCGGCGGCGGCCGGCCGGCGCGGCGTGGGTCGATCCCTGTCGGCGCGGCGATCTTCGAAACCGCGCGTCGGATGGGGGTAGAAATGACATATTTGACCTAAGGCCCAAATCAAATCACAAACTGACCTGCTTCCGAAATTTTTTCGCTCTGCTGACCCTTTCGTGTGGCGCCCGATAGCTGGGCGTCGCACCCTACTGTGCAGCGTCTTTTTCTTAGGCGTCGCACATCCTGCCAGCGTGGCAGCCCTGGTCCAGTTGCGGCCCCACACGCACCTGTGCAGCGCCTAAGGCTTAGGCGCCACACCTGTGATGTGCAGCGCCTAGCTCTTGGGTGCTGCACAGTCTGTGTTCCACTTGGGCTGGCCCCACCCTCTCTTCCCTTCCACCCCCACCCCACACACCCCACCCCACCCAAACCCTTAGACTTGCGGCCCTCCTCTCTTTCCCTCTCCCACCCTCTCAAATCCTTCTCAAATCTTGCAAATCCGGAGTATTTGACTGTGGATTTCGAAGCCAACCCCTCCCTTAAGGTAATCTCCTCTGATCCCCTCGTTTTCATCCATAGAAATTGTCACATTTTCTCAAATCTTGCTACTTTGGGAAAACCCTAGTTTTGACTTGGATTTGCAAATTTGTGTTGAATGATGTTATGTTTCTTTGCTAACTTGGGTTGGTTAGGCTTCCATAGTATGCTAGGGTTAGGGTTATGTGTGTTTGATGTTGGTGTTAGGGTTATGTGTGTTTGATGTTGGTGTTAGGGTTATGCTATGGTTATGGTTGTTATGTGGGGGTTAGGGTTATTAATTCATATATATGTTAGGGCATATGTGTGCAAATATTTTTCTTAAGTACTTACTTGATATATGTGTGTTTTTGATTACTGTAGGGATGGGGAGAACATTTGTTTATGTTCATCATGTGGATAAAGAGGCCTTTTTGAAAGGCAATGTTGAGACGGACCCGGATGAGCTTGACATGGTGTTTGAGAGTAGTCCTAGCTATGCGGAGCTTTTGGAACAAGTGAGAAAATATTTGAATTGGATGGACCCAAGTGACGTTGTTGAGTTCGAGGGAAGGCATAATGTTGGTTTTGGAATGCACATCCATTGGAAGACAATGCGTGTGAACTCCGAGCAACGTTGGGTTATTTGCCGAATCTCTAGACAAGGCTCTTGAGTTATTTGCCTCCAAGAAGGTTGAGTCTACTTTGAATTTAGACTTGAACCGGAACCCCTCCCCGTTGGTCGCTAGCACTCCCCCACCCATGAACCAAGATCAAATGAGTGAACCTCAATTCACGCAACAAGATTGGCCAACATTGAGCCCGACTCCAAACAACCAAAATGAAGGTTTTGAAGAGGAGAATGATGAGTACGAGAGGATGACAACGAAGTTGACCTCCATGACAACAATGTGGGTGATCTCGACCAATATCATGTGCAAGAGACAATGGACCAATCCATCCCTTTTTCCCGTGCATATGCATCGGACTCGGATGATGATGGTCCCGATGAAGAAGTTGATGAGGAGGGGTTCACGCCGAAGGAGGCCCAAGCATTCAAGAAGGTATTCGGGCGGGATCACAAGACACCATTGTTCAAGGATCTTAGTCTCGCGGATGAAGCCGTTGTGGATGGTGGCAAATACATATCTCTTGGAGCTAGGCCAAGTTCTCACCGTGATTTGGAAGACGGCAAGAACGGGATATATCCCGGTTGTGAGTTTCAATCCTTCTTGGAATTGAAGATGTGGCTCGACAACTACTCGGTTACACATTATCGTCCACATAAAGTGGCCAACTCGGACGTGAATGTGCGTTACACGGTCAAATGTGAAGTGCCAACATGTCCATGGATTGTGCGTGCAAGGCCATGGAAAGGAGGTCCCACTTGGCGCATAGTGAGTTGTCTACCAACTCACATGTGCCGGCACAAGAATGCGGATGGCAAGCTTGTGTACCAACAACACAGACAACTCACGTCCGAGTTCATTGCTTACATGCTGTCCAACCAAATATCCACACTTCCAATAATGAGCATTGTCGGAGTAATGGGCCACGGGTAGGCTAACCCGAGCCCTAGAACCTTTCAAGACATCGGGGCAGACTGCGCCCCTCAAGTACCTGTGGTGACTCCAAGATAAGACGAGTCCCGGAGGCGACTCCAAGACGAGCCGAGTCCCAGAGGCGACTCCCAGTTAAGCCGAGTCCCAGAGGTGACTCCCAGTTAAGCCGAGTCCCAGAGGCGACTCCAAGGAAGCCGACTATGGGGAGGCGGCCCGCGACTCCAACCACCCCGATAATTAAAGGCAGGCATGGCCACAGTGCGCCCTACCCACGGAGATCTCCACCCGGCACGGCACTGTTGCCATGCCAGCCCTGACATCAGCTCTGGGGGCGGAGCCCTGTACCCATGACGACCTGTTTGTACGGCCCGGAGACGGCGGGGCCAACTAGTCAGCGAGAGTACTGAAGACGGCGGGAGCGCCAAGAGTCGGACCCGTTGGGAGTCGGCCCCCAGGAGTCGGCCGGCCCCTCCCACGGGCCCCACACGCCATTAACCAGACGCGACGGGGGAATGGCAAGAGTGATCGCCCGTCAGGCGGCGACACTGTTGCCATGACCCCATGACCAAGCCCGCGTCATTAGAAGCACGACTACAGTAATCAGCAGCCGGCAAGACCCGCCCGCGGCGGACGCGGGCTGACGCCCTCGTACCAGGCCAGTCGGCGGGCCCCAGGAGTCGGTGGAGAAGACGGCGCCTGAGAGATAGACGGCTGGGACCCGCACCCAACTGGTTTTACCATTGTAACCCTGGGGGGTAGGCCTATATAAACCCCCCAGGGCACCCATGCAAAGGGTTCGAACCCATTAGCACTAGACATACCATATAGGAAGGGGAAGAGCTAGCCTTGCCTTCTCCTACCTCTAGAAACAGCTCTAGGAGCAACGTTGTATTCACTTTGCCTTAGTGATCATGCGGAGACCCCGCAGAGCAGCAGTAGGGGTATTATCTCCTCGGAGAGCCCTGAAGCTGGGTAAGATCCGCCGGCGTGCATGTCTTTGCCTCATCCCGCTTCCAGGCACCGGCGACGTTCTACTCGCCCCCACCATGATAAGCCATCCTTTGGCATATGTCGCACCCAACCCCCGACATTTGGCGCCCACCATGGGGCCTGGTGCACCGTCATCCGGAGATCTGTTCTGGACGGGAACCCTCTTCCTCCCTAGCGAGCGCAGCCAGCCAGGCTCGCCAGACGGAGTCTGCATCGACGCGCTATGCGGCGCTGAGGCCGCCTGTGCAGCGAGCTGCCTCGCCAAATTTGTCGGCGAGGTTTGCCTCTCCGACGAGCCTGCATCCGACGCAGGCACGGGTGGCCCCGAAAGCCTCCTCGCGGGCCTCCTCGACCAACTCCACGTCACCGGCGAGCCTGCCATGGACTTGGAGTCCGTAGGCTCCACCGACCCGATGCTGGTCGACTCCGACGCCGTGTCGCTTGACACTTTCCCCACCAACGTGGTGTTCTACGACGAGCCGCTCCCTCACGAGGAGAGCGGCAGAAGCGCCGTCACGGAGGTGCTCATCATCAATCACGATGAGTGTTCCGGTGAGGGAGCTCATAACCCGCTCGACGCGACTCTGCAAGACCTGACTGCGCCTATTCCAGAAGACGCAGACGCCGAGACGCTGGAGACACGGCGCCTTCAGATCATCGAAGGCGCCAAGAAGCTGGCAAGCATGAGGCGCTTGTCAGAAGCCTACCAGCGCGAAATGGATCGCCGGCTCCGATTGGGCCTAGCCGCCTAGGCACGGTCCGACAGCGCGGTGCGACCATCGCCGACCTGTTCGGGGCCAATCGCCCCGTGTACGCCACCCCTGCGGAGAACATCCGCGCCGCCCAAGCGGCGACTGACGAGCTGAAGAACTTCGAAGGCGAAGAGCGCCGCATGATGACGGAGTGAGTCCAGCAGCTCCTCGACGCGGTTGCTGCGCAGAACGCGGCCGGCGGCCGCACGGAGGCGCCGCAACAACCAAACGATGACTTGCCTCCCCACCGAGATCAAGGCGCGACGTCTCGGACGCCGACTGGCGGAGTCCACGGAAGGAAAGACAAAGAGCCGGCTGTCAGTCACAGTCAGACTCGCATCACCATCGAGCGCGACCAAGACGGTCGTCCGAGAGCAGTGGAACGGCAGGGCGACTATCTGCCTCCCCCACGAAGAAGAGAACGGCGAGTTTCCCCACCGCCTGTTGAGCATCCAACTCTCGGTGGCCTCCTTGGTCGCCGAGAGGGAGTCGGAGAGAATGACGCCCGCCACCGGATCGACCGACTCCACCGATCCCTGGCGCTGGAAGAAGAAGATGAGCTGGGTCCGCCTTGCTTTGAGCCCCGCATCCGAGACGAGCCTTTTCCCAAAGGGTTCACGCTCCCCCGAGACACACCCAAGTACACCGGCTCTGTGAAGCCGGAAGACTGGCTAGTCGATTACTCCACGGCCGTCAACATAGCGAACAGCAACAAGCGAGTTGCCGTGAAGTATGTTCCCCTCATGCTCCAGGGCACGGCCTGGACGTGGTTGAACAGTCTGAAACCCCGCAGCATCAACAGCTGGGTCGACTTCACCGAAGCCTTCATCCGCAACTTCACGAGCACATACAAGCGACCTCCGAAGCCGCGCCAGCTTTCCTTGTGCGTGCAAGGCCTTGACGAGTCAACACGCGACTACCTCACACGCTGGGGCGAGCTTTGGAACTCCTGCGAGGGCGTGCACGAGGTGCAGGCTATCGAGTACTTCACCGCCGGGTGCCAAGAAGGCACCCTCCTCAAGCACAAGCTCCTCTGCGACGAGCCAGAAACCCTCGACGAACTGCTGATCATAGCAGACAAGTACGCCACAGCTGACTCCTCCATGAAGATGGAAATTCAAGTTAATGCGGCTGGCAAAGTGGCCCCTCAGGCTCCCAGAACTCTAGCTGGAGACACCAGTCAGCGACAACAACAGAACGACAACAAACGCAAGGCCCATCAGCCGACTTCCAGCAGTCGGCAGGTTGCAACAGTCGAAGATCAACAGCCGGAGGGGCAGCCTCCGGCCAAGCGACAGAAAGGCGGCAAGTCCAACTGGTTGCCGGCCTTCTCTTACAAGCAGACTCGGGATGGTCCCTGCAAGTTCCATAGCGACGCGAAGCCGTCAAACCATACCACCCGAAAGTGCCACTGGCTTACCAGAATCGCCAAGGGAGACGGCCTCCTTCCTCCCCCGCCTGCTGGGCCGCCGCCTCCACCGCCGCCCCAGCAGCCGGCTGCTCGGCTAGTCGGTGCAGTACAAGACGAGTACCCAGAAGAGCATGGAGCCTATGTGGTGTTCACCAGTGTGGCTGATGATCGACGCAGCAGACGGCTACAGCAGCAACAAGTGAACGCTGTGGCATCAGATACTCCAGAGTTCATGCATTGGTCCAAGAAGCCTATCAGTTGGAGCAGAGCAGATCACCCAGAGGTGATGCCGAATCTGGGCTCCTATGCCCTGGTCCTGAGCGCCACTGTCGGTGTCAAAACCGGCGGATCTCGGGTAGGGGGTCCCGAACTGTGCATCTAGGCGGATGGTAACAGGAGACAAGGGACACGATGTTTTTACCCAGGTTCGGGCCCTCTCGATGGAGGTAAAACCCTACTCCTACTTGATTAATATTGATGATATGGGTAGTACAAGAGTGGATCTGCCACGAGATCAAGGAGGCTAAACCCTAGAAGCTAGCCTATGGTATGATTGTTGTAATGGTTGTTCGTCCTACGGACTAAAACCCTCCGGTTTATATAGACACTGGAGAGGGCTAGGGTTACATAGAGTCGGTTACAATGGTAGGAGATCTACATATCCGTATTGCCAAGCTTGCCTTCCACGCCAAGGAAAGTCCCATCCGGAAACGGGACGAAGTCTTCAATCTTGTATCTTCATAGTCTTGGAGTCCGGCCGATGATGATAGTCCGGCTATCCGGACACCCCCTAGTCCAGGACTCCCTCAGTAGCCCCTGAACCAGGCTTCAATGACGACGAGTTCGGCGCGCATGTTGTCTTCGGCATTGCAAGGCGGGTTCCTCCCCCGAATAATTCATAGAAGATTGTGAACACCAGGATAGTGTCCAGCTCTGTAAAATAAATTCCACATACCACCGTAGAGAGAATAATATGTACACAAGTTCAATCTGCTGACGTATTTTGTGGCGTGACGTCACACCACTACCAAGCCTTTACTTGAATCGTTTTTATTATACCACCTCAGCGCGTTTAGCGAAGCGGTTTCCTTGGCACGTCTTGTCGAAGCAGAGATCGTGTTCCCCTTATTCCGGGATTTCCATCAATACGGACGTGGGTAACCCAACCGTGTCCGTTGCCACGCCTCCTCCATGAAAGGTGAGTTCCAAACGGTTCCGGGGACGGCTCTTGGTATTCTCCCTGTTTATAAGGAGACCAAGGCTCGTTTCTTTTCTTCAATCCTCAATCGAATCTGCCCCTCGCTCCGAGTTCCAACACCCAGAGCTCCAGATTCGAGCGCCTCGGACCTTCAACAATGTCCGGCTCCGACCTACAGGGCCGGTGGATGCCCTCCTCCGTCACGGAAGAGGACGTGCTAAAGCTGAGAGAAGCCAGGTACCTGACCTACAAGATTTCGCATAGGTTGCCTGCCAAAGGGCAAGTCATTCCTACTCCCGAGCCCGGCGAGAGCGTCGTGTTCGTGTCCCACCTCCGTCGGGGTTTAGGCTTCCCAATGGATCCTTTTGTGAGAGGGCTCATGTTTTACTATGGGCTGGAATTCCATGACTTGGCCCCGGAGTCCATCCTCCATATCTCATCATTTATTGTCGTCTGCGAGGCCTTCCTCCGCACTACCCCTCACTTCGGTTTGTGGCTCAAAACCTTCAACGTGGAGCCGAAGATGATTGAGGGGCGTCAAGTAGAGTGCGGCGGGGCGGTCATAAACAAGAGGGCCGATGCTCCATGGCCCGAGGGCTCTTTTCAGGAGGAGCTCGGCTTATGGTAGCAGGAGTGGTTCTATATTACCGCTCCCAGGGGCAGCAGGCAGAGGCCGCCGCCCGTCTTTCACCCGGGTCCTCCACACCGGCTGACGTCATGGGTCAGCAAAGGGCTTGACTGGGGGCCGTCCAAGGATGTACCCCTATTGCAAGGCCGGATTCGAGACCTCCAAGGGAGGGAGATCAATCTGGTCGTGGTGACGCAGGTTATGCTGATTAGGCGTCTTCTGCCCTGCAAACATCGCCCTCTCCGCCTGTGGGAGTTCAATCCGGAGGGACCACGAGCTCTCCAACACTTCATGGGTACGACACCCGTGGAGATGTACAAATTATTCTTCAGATCACAAGAGGTGTGTCCGGAATTAACCGAGGACGCCGGCCTAAGCTGCAATTGCCCGGATACTCAAGTAAGTAGCTCCGTGTCCGGACATACCGTTCGTTTGCATATCTTGGATTTGCCTTTTAACCAATCGTCCTTTGGACATGAGTGGATAGCGCAAGCGAAACTGATACGGTGTCCGGCCCCCCTCCCGGAGACCGCACCGGATCCGGTGTTGGTCAGGATGCTGGAGGTTGCGCCTTCAGAGGAAGGCGAAGGGGAAAATAGAGAAACTACCGCCTCTACCAAGGAGGCTTTCGAGAAAGGGGGGATCGAGAATCCCTCCTTCCAGAGGAGAAGAGGACCGCTTCCGAAGACCCGGAGGCCAAGGCCTCAAAGCGGGGGAAGAGATCTTCACCAGAGGGTCCTGTGCCAGGGGAAGCCTCGGCCGAACTATCTCCCCTAAGGAATCAGCCCTCCAGCGAGCCGTAAGTAGAAAATGGGAGTTTTGTAATAAGGGACATCCCTATTTTGCTTCTGAGGATAACCGAAGTTTTTACCTTGTAATTCGGATCTCCGTCCTTCTCAGCCGAGCTCGTCTTCGGGGGACCTTCGTCCGGAGATGATGGAGAGTGAGACGCCTCCATCTGCCGCACCGTAAGGCGGGGCAGACGACCTGAGGTGTCGTCGCGGAGGGTGTCCCCGAGTCCGGCACGGCCGGAGAGTTCGGCACCAACTGGTGTACGGCCGGGGGAGCTGAAGGATCTGCTCGAGAGGGCGTCTATCTCAGAAGGTCACCGTACATTGATGAGTACGGTGATTGAAAGAATTTCATCCGCCGAGGGCGGGTTGCGTGATGCCGTCAGAAGTTTGCTGGCGGGTTTTGAGGTACGTAAATGACATACCTTTTGACAGTTTTGCACATAAAGTGCGCCCTGTATAGATAGTAGCCCCTGAGACTCGGTATGTTGTCGAAAGCGACAGCGTGCCGAGGATCATAATCTTAGGTATTAATTCTCGCCTTTCCTACACAGGTGGCGGGTAGTCCGGTGGCCAGCCGGACTGATGGAGTTGCCGAACTAAAGCGGCAACTCGATGTTGCGGATGCGGACATCGCACTGGTCAATAAACGACTTGACGAGTCACAAGGTAGGTTGTTTCTCCGTGGTCACCTAGTAAGGGATCTGATGCCTATTCCTTACAACATGTATGCTTAATGCAGATGGTGCCGCTGCTGTGGAGGACCTTCGGGCAGAGCTTGCTCGAGCCAAGGAGCAGGCCAGGAGGAGTGATGCGGCTGCCTTGAAGGCAGCCGAAGAGCTAGAAGCCGAAAGGGCTGCTCACTGCCGAAGCAGGGAGGAGATGGCCGGAATGGCAGTGAAGCTGAAGGATGTTACCGGCCGCTATGAGATTCTTGAAAAAGAACACCGAGCGGAGCAAGAAGACCTGAAGAAGGCCACTGCCGAAGCCAAGGATGCCCGTTCTGCAATGAGGGCTATAAAGGAGGAGCTGCGTCAGGCCGGAGACATTGCGGCTGGCAAGCCCTTTCTGCTACGCAGGAGGTTCACAGATCAGAAGTATGCTCAGCTTGGCCAGCTGTGGGGTCCGGAGGATCCTTATCTGGATTTGGCGGCGAGTGCGGCAGATGCAGTTGTGCACTTCCGAAGTCAAAAGGATCACGAGACGGAAGAGCTTTTTTGGTCTCAATTCCATAGTCCAGAGCGTTCACTTCCGTTGACCGATCGGTTGGCTGAGTGGGCTGAGCTGAATAGATTGTCCGGATTTGCCATGACGGATGTAGTGACTCATCTGTGGCCGGATAGGCCCAAGCCGAAGAGTTATTTTGGCTTATTGCAGCAATTCCTTGGGGCGGTGCCGCATATCAAGGCGATGAAGCGGTCGGCATGCATAGAGGGTGCACGGATGGCCCTCGCCCATGTGAAGACATACTGGACGGAGATGGATGCCACCGATGTTGCAACCCGGGGTTCGGACGAGAGCCGGTTACCCGCCGAGCACTATTTTGGGGAAGTCCTGCAGGGTGCTCGTGTAATAGAGTCGCAGTGCTCAAAAAATGTCATGTTCAAATGATCTTTATGGTTTGTAAGATGATATTCATAATATGAGTGCTTTTTATACTTGTGCGTTCAAGTATTGAAATATCTCCTGTGCGGCCGTTAATGTATACCTGTGTATAACCTGAAAGATGGCAGTCTTCGGCTTCAGCCCCCACGCACATGGTGCGGGGGTGTTTGCAAAATGGCGCATTTTCACACTTAATCCAACGTCTTGGTCCTGTGAAGGAGGTGGTAGCGTAGCAAACGAGGCAACCAGACTATAATGCTTTATCACTTTCACTTAGCCATAGGAGTTCGAAGGTGGGGCTACGACATAGCCCCTAGGGGCACCGCGCTTTCCAAATTCGGGGTGCGTATGTGCCTGACCGAGAAACGGTCCTTCGTCAAAGCGGAGGAATTCTAGACATTCCGGTAGTCGATCGAGTGGTTGACCAGTCTCTCGCTGTATCATGACAGTCAGTTTTCGGCTTTCTCTACTGAGGTGCTCGCCCAGCCGAACCGGGGCACAATCGCAATAGTTCTCCTGGTGCCGCGTTAGCCGATGATACGGAACGTAAGGCAGCAAAACACAGGAGCCGGGCAAACCCAACATTTGACCAAAGACATGATTCGGAGCTGATGCATATAAGGCCTAACTCGAGACGCCGAACACTCCCTAAGGTATTCGGTGTTTATGATAATGGGCAGAACAATGCCCTAAGCCCCTAGTGTCCAGGTACGGGCGAGAATTTCTGACGCGGCCGATGCCAAAACGCCAGCCTCCTCCTTGGTTAAAAAAACCCGGGGGATGTGTATCAACAAGAGACAGTAAGAAAGGTTTACGCAGGGTCTTAATCTGAAAAGAATCCTTGCAACGGGTCCCTGCTGCACGTCTGCGCCTGTGTCTCCATTGTGTTGTATCCTGGACGGGTGTAGCACGCTGTTCATCTGTAAAAGAGAGGAACTTAGTTTGAAAAGAAATCGTGTGAAAAATGTATTTAAAACAGAATATGAATAAATGAATAAAGTTGAGCTTTTATTGGCTCTTATTGTTCAAACGCACAACCCCTTGTGAAGGGGTATGCGGCTAGGAAGCCCCTAGTTTATTTGTGCCGGACTCGCCTAGCCGTGTCCGGGGTCTTGAGCGACCTTGTAAGGAGATGATGCCGCGTGGACCGGGCATTTTAAGTGTAAGAGACGCATAGTGCAGTATTGCGTTGAAGTGGGCGAAAGCTTCACGTCCCAATAGTGCTTGATGGCTACTTTTAAATGGGGCGACATGGAAGATTAGCTTTTCACGACGGAAGTTGTCGGGTGATCCGAACACAACTTCTAGTAGTAAGGAGCCCGTGGACTTGGCATGAGGGCCTGGCGTCACTCCTTTGAAGGAAGTGCGGCTATGGCGAATTTTAGTAGGGTCTATCCCCAATTTGCGGATTGTGTCCGGATATAGCAGGTTTAAATTGCTGCCGCCATCCATTGGGACTTGTGTAAATTGTAGTCCGTCGATTATAGGATCCAATATCAGAGCAGTCCATCCTGCGTTTCGAATACTTCTGGAGTAATCCAGACGGTCGAAAGTAATTGGTTTTGACATCCAATCTCGGGATTCCGCTGGGGTGGACCGTGCGGCATGCGCTTTGGTAGGTGCTGCCCTATTTTTCCTTGTTATCACTTGAAGTGAATTCACTGTTTTGACCTGTTGTGGGAAGTCCTTTTGTTGTCCGGCGCTCTGCTTGTGGGGTTCGTCATCGTCCTCGCTCGGTGGATCGAGCCCCTTGTGTTCGGCGTTAAGTCGGCCGGACTGCTTGAAGACCCAACAATCTCTGTGGGTGTGGTTTGCAGGCTTCCCGGGGGTGCTGTGAATTTGGCATATCATGTCCAAGATTTTGTTTAGGTTGGATAGCTCGTCACTGTTGTCCTTAAGAGGCAGTGTTTTGCTGTTTGGCCGAGAGCTTTTGAATCCGGCGTTGACCGCCGTGTTCTTTGGGCCATTTTCCTTATTTCGGTGTTGATCTTTTCTGCGTCGTGATTTTCCATTTCATCTCTGATCTCAGATGTACTCGGGTCGTTGGTACTGCATCTTGCCAGCCAACTATCTTCCCTCGCGCAAAAGCGGGCCATGAGGCTTGTTAGCGCGGCCATTGTTCTTGGCTTTTCCTGGCCGAGGTGTCTGGCGAGCCATTCGTCTCGGACGTTATGTTTAAAAGCTGCTAAGGCTTCGGCGTCCGGACAGTCGACTATTTGGTTCTTTTTAGTGAGGAACCTGTTCCAGAATTTGCGCGCCGACTCTCCGGGCTGTTGAGTTATGTGACTTAAATCGTCTGCATCCGGAGGGCGGACATAAGTCCCCTGAAAATTTGCTCTAAACGCGTCCTCGAGCTCTTCCCAACTTCGAATGGTGTTTTCTGGGAGGCTTTTGAGCCAATGCCGAGCTGGCCCTTTGAGCTTGAGGGGTAGGTATTTTATGGCGTGGAGATCGTCTCCTCTAGCCATATGTATGTGTAGGATGTAATCCTCAATCCAGACTCCGGGGTCTGTTGTTCCGTCGTATGCCTCTATGTTTACGGGCTTGAATCCCGCTGGAAATTCATGATCCAGCACCTCATCGGTGAAACATAGTGGGTGTGCGGCGCCCCTGTATTTAGGTGTGCCGTTATATTCGAACACTCGGCGTGTTGTGTTGCTTCCTAGGGCCCTCTTTTTTGGCCCATAAATGGACCTGACCGGGCCATCCTTTTTGCGAGGGTCTTTATGTGTGTCATGTGCTGGCTTGTGTGCGGTGCCGCTTGCCGCTCTTGGCCTGTCATCTGGTCGTCTATCTGGCCAGGCGGCCTCTTTGCTTTTTCTTTGTGGTGGCTCTACGGCCTCCTCGTCGAATTCGGGCAGCAGTTTGCGCTTCGGGTAGCTCTTTGCTTGGTGACTATTGCCGTATTTGTCTGCGGTTTTGAGTACTTTGCTCCACCTCATTCTGACTACGTCTTCCGCTATTTTGAGCTTCCGTTTCTGCTTCTTCAAGCTTCTTGCAGTGGCGACGAGCCTTTTGTGAAGGTTCTTATGCTCCGGTGATGTGTACGGCGTGAGGTCGTCTGGACTATTGTTTTCGCCGAAGATGGGTTTATTGTCCGATTCATCCTGTTCGGATGGTTGCTTGGTTGCATGTTCGTCGTCCACTGGTTTGCCCTGCTTTATGGCTGGGTCATTATGGGTGATGTCGTTATCGAGGCGGGACTTCGGGCGGCGCTTGCGTCACCGTTTTGGTTGTTTTTCGGGGGGCTTATCCTTCGCCGCGTCCCGTTGTTCCTCGTTATCGCTTCCTTTTGGTGTGTCCACCATGTATATGTCATGAGTTGAGGTGGCTTTCCAGTGCCCAGTAGGTGCTGGTTCTTGGCCGTCTCCGGCATCGTCGTTCATACCGTCGATGTCTTCAGAGTCAAAGTCTAGCATGTCAGTTAGATCGTCGACAGTTGCTATAAAGTGGGTGGTGGGTGGGCTTTGAATTTCTTCGTCGTCCGCATCCCAACCGTCCTGACCGCAGTTCGGCCAGGGCTCTCCTGATAACGAGAGATACTTTAGCGAATTCAGGATGTCGCCAAAGGGTGAGTGCTGAAAGATGTCCGCGGCGGTGAACTCCATGATCGGCGCCCAATCGGATTCGATTGGTAGGGGCGCAGGAGGTTCGAAGTCCGGCGAGGAGTCCGGCACCTCGGAGTCACGAGCTTTACAAGGGACAAGGTCAGTATTCGGCTCCATTGCCATAGAGGTTGCGGCCTCCGAGGCGGTGTCTAGCCATCCGTCCTCGATCTGCACGGTCGGCTCCGAACTAATGGTCAGAGCGGCTCATGTGCGGCCTCCAGGGCACTGCCCGGCAGCAGAGCTAAATCATGCCCATCGTGACAGTGCGGCACGCTCGGCTGTGGCTCGAATCCGTCGAAGATCAAGTCTCCACGGATGTCAGCCGTGAAGTTTAGACTTCCAAATCTGACCTGACGGCCAGGGGCATAGCTTTCAATCTGCTCCAGATGGCCAAGCGAATTGGCCCGCAGTGCAAATCCGCCGAATACGAAGATCTGTCCGGAGAGAAAAGTCTCACCCTGGACTGCGTCGTTGTTGATGATCGAAGGAGCCATCAAGCCTATCCATGACGACACAGAGGAACTCTCAATGAAAGCACCAATGTCGGTGTCAAAACCGGCGGATCTCGGGTAGGGGGTCCCGAACTATGCGTCTAGGCGGATGGTAACAGGAGACAAGGGACACGATGTTTTTACCCAGGTTCGGGCCCTCTCGATGGAGGTAAAACCCTACTCTTGCTTGATTAATATTGATGATATGGGTAGTACAAGAGTGGATCTACCACGACATCAAGGAGGCTAAACCCTAGAAGCTAGCCTATGGTATGATTATTGTAATGGTTGTTCGTCCTACGGACTAAAACCCTACCGTTTATATAGACACCGGAGAGGGCTAGGGTTACACAGAGGTCGTTACAATGGTAGGAGATCTACATATCCGTATTGCCAAGCTTGCCTTCCACGCCAAGGAAAGTGCCATCCGGACACGGGACGAAGTCTTCAATCTTGTATCTTCATAGTCTTGGAGTCCGGCCGATGATGATAGTCCGGCTATGCGGACACCCCCTAGTCCAGGACTCCCTCAGCCACCTTGGCCACTAATAGGCGGGCCGCTCGCTTTTCGAGAGTGCTGATAGACGGAGGCAGTAGCATCAACATCCTGTACAAGGACACTATGGAGAAGCTAGGAATCAAGCAAAGACAGCTGCAGAGCAGCCGGACTGTGTTCCACGGCATCGTACCTGGCCTTTCCTGCTCACCAATCGGCAAGATCATGATAGACATTCTCTTTGGAGACAAAGATCATTTCCGCCGAGAGCCAGTCTGGTTTGAAGTGGTGGACCTCGAAAGCCCCTACCATGCGTTACTTGGCCGACCTGCTTTGGCCAAGTTCATGGCAGTCCCCCACTACGCCTACCTCAAGATGAAGATGCCGAGTTCTAAGGGAATTCTGACCGTAGCCGATGACTACAGGAAGTCGTCCGCTTGCGCGGCCGAGAGCAGTCGGCTGGCCGAGTCCCTGGTAATCGCAGCTGAGAAGCGGCTCCTTGATTGGGTCGTGGCAATGGCCGGAAAGCAGCCAGAGATGTCGCCTGACCCCAAGGAGTCGGAAGCTGAGGGTTCGTTCAAGCCGGCCAAAGAGACTAAGAAGATAACCTTGGACCCGGAGCACCCAGAGAGGTACGCTGTCATGGGTACAAACCTTGACAGTAAATAGGAAGGCAAGCTCGTCGATTTCCTCCCTGAGAATCGAGACATCTTTGCAGGTCCCCTAAAGACATGCCAGGTGTACCGACGGAATTCGCCGAGCACAAGTTACATGTCCGACCTGATGTGAAGCCCGTCAGGCAGCCCTTGCGCCGCCTATCAGAAGAGAAGAGAAGAGTTGTTGGAGAATAGATAGCCCGGCTCCTGGCGACCAGCTTCATTATGGAGGTGTTTTTTCCAGAGTGGTTGGCAAACCCGGTCTTGGTACTGAAGAAAAACAAGCAGTGGCGGATGTGCATTGATTACACAAGCCTCAACAAAGCTTACCCCAAGGACCCCTTTGCTTTGCCAAGAATCGATCAGGTGATAGACTCCACAGCCGGATGCGAGCTGTTGAGTTTCTTAGATGCATATTTAGGATATCACCAGATCAAGCTGAACCCGGCAGACAGACTGAAGACCGCCTTCGTCACGCCGTTCGGAGCCTTCTGCTACCTGACCATGACGTTCGGCTTGAGGAATGCCGGCGCCACCTTTCAGCGTTGCATGCAGAAGTGCCTCCTCAAGCAACTCGGCAGAAACGCCCACATCTACGTGGATGATGTAGTGGTGAAGACGGAGAAGCATGGGACGCTGCTGGAAGACCTCAAGGAAACCTTTGAGAACCTGCGCCGATTCCAGATCAAGCTCAACCCTAAGAAGTGCATTTTCGGAGTACCAGCCGGCCAACTCCTTGGCTTCCTAGTCTATGAATGCGGCATAGATTGCAACCCTGTGAAGATCAAGGCCATCGAGAGAATGGAGGTACCCAGCCGACTGTTAGATGTGCAGAAGTTCACCGGCTGCTTGGCGTCCATCAGCCGATTCATCAGTCGGCTGGGCGAGAAAGCTCTCCCTTTGTATCAATTAATGAAGAAGACCACCTTTTTTGAGTGGAACCACAAGGAGGATGAAGCATTTCTCCAGCTGAAGAAGATGTTGACTACTCCCCCTGTGCTGGCGGCTCCGACTCCTAAAGAGCCCATGCTTCCATACATTGCCGCCACCAGCTGAGTAGTCAGCACAGTCATTGTAGTCGAGCGCAAGGAGGAAGGCAAGGCGCTCCCTATCCAGAGACCGGTGTATTACCTGAGCGAGGTACTATCGACCTCCAAGCAGAACTACCCCCACTACCAGAAGATGTGCTACGGTGTGCATTTTGCCGCCAAGAAGCTGAAGCCTTACTTTCAAGAGCATCCAATTACGATGGTTTGCACAGCCCCGCTGGCCGAGATCATCGGAAGCCGAGATGCTTCTGGCCGAGTAGCCAAATGGGCCATAGAGTTGGCTCCCTACACCATCTACTACCAGCCCCGCACCGCCATCAAGTCGCAAGCACTGGCCGACTTCCTCGTCGACTAGGCTGAGACCCAGTACCTACCGCCAGCGCCCGACTCCACCCATTGGCGGATGCATTTCGACGGCTCCAAGATGCGCACCGGCCTGGGAGCCGACGTCGTCCTCACCTCCCGTAAAGGCGACAAGATCAAGTATGTGCTGCAGATCCGCTTCGCCGCCTCCAACAACATCTGCTTCACCGCTCATTCACGGGCTCCGGCTTGCCAAAGAACTCGGCATTCGCCGGATCCTGTGCTATGGCGACTCCAATTTGGTGGTCCAGCAGTCATCTGGCGACTGGGACGCCAAAGATGCAAACATGGCGAGATACCGCTTCCTGGTGCAGCAACTCAGCGGATACTTCGAGGGGTGCGAGTTCCTTCACGTGCCAAGAAATGACAACGACCAAGCAGACGCCTTGGCACGATTCGGCTCCACCCGCCAAGCAATACCATCCGGCGTCGCTCTTCAGCGCCTCCTTAAGCCGTCTATCAAGCCTTCACCAGAATCAGACTCCATCTTTGTGCCGGCTCCCCGCGAAGAAGTCAGACCCGACTCAAGAGCCCCAGCAGACGGCCCCAAGAAAATCACAATCGAAGCCGGCCCGGGGACTTCAGAACCCGGCCCGAGGACTGCGCCAGTCGGCCCGAGGACTTCGTCAATCCAGCAAGCGGCCGCAGACTCCAGCCCGCCGCCTCCCAGACCAGCCGCCCTTGTCCAAGTCGCAGTGGTGGCGGTTGAAGAAATAGCAGCACCCTCATGGGTGCAGCCCATCCTCAAGTTTCTAGTAAACAGAGAGCTGCCAATTGATGAAATCTTGGCTCGGCAAGTGCAACGCCGAGCGGCAGCCTACACCATAATCAACAGAGAGCTGGTCAGGTGCAGCGTCACTGGTGTCTACCAGCGCTACGTGGAGCCAGAGCAAGGCCAAGCAATTCTCAGAGACATCCATCAGGGTGAGTGCGGCCACCATGCGGCTTCAAGAGCACTCGTCGCCAAAGCCTTTCGGCACGGTTTCTTCTGGCCAACTGCCCTAGAAGAGGCTAAAGAATTAGTCCAAAAATGCAAGGGGTGCCAGAAGTTCCGCTCCAAGCCGCTTCAGCCGGCTTCCGCGCTGAAGACAATTCACATCGCCTGGCCCTTTGCAGTTTGGGGCCTGGACATCGTGGGACCATTCAAGACGGCCTGAGGCAGCCTAACTCATCTGCTTGTCGCGGTGGACAAGTTCACCAAGTGGATAGAAGCAAAGCCCATCAAGAAGTTGAATGGTCCGACTGCAGTGACTTTCATCGCCGACATCACGGTGCGGTACGGCATACCGCACATCATCATCACCGACAATGGCACAAATTTTGCCAAAGGCGCCTTGGCCCGTTTCTGCGCGACGTAGGGCATCCGACTGGACTTAGCGTCCATTGCCCATCCGCAGTCAAACAGCCAGGTGGAGCAAGCAAACGGCCTCATCCTGTCCGGCATCAAGCCTCGACTGGTCGAACCACTCGAGCATTTGGCCGACTATTGGCTTGAGGAGCTGCCAGCCGTCCTCTGGAGTCTGCACACGACTCCAAACAAGTCAACCGGCTTCACGCCCTTCTTCCTCGTCTACGGTGCCGAAGCCGTCATCCCGACAGACATAGAATTCGACTCCCCGCGAGTCACCATGTACACCGAGGAAGAAGCAGAAGAAGCACGTCAAGACGGCGTCGATCTGTTGGAAGAGAGCCGGCTGTTGGCACTCAGCCGGTCCAGCATCTACCAGCAGAGTCTGCGCCGATACTACAACAGGAAGGTCAGGCCGAGATCTTTCCAAGAGGGCGACCTTGTGCTCCGGCTGATTCAGCGAATAGCCAGCCAGCACAAGTTGTCGGCGCCTTGGGAAGGCCCCTTCATCATCAGCAAAGTACTGGGCAATGACTCCTACTACCTAATCGACGCTCAGAAGCCCCGAGCACGCAAGAGGGACGACTCCGGCAAAGAGTCGGAACGACCATGGAACGCAAATCTTCTCCGAAGATTTTACAATTGATACAGTATGTACCATGCTATCCTTTGTATTAAAGTACCGAGACTTTGGGCCCCCCGAGACGAGCTCGGGGACTGCCCTTTTTGTTATCTGTATGATAAGAATTATGCCTCCTAGTATGCTACTCTTTGTTATGCCGCTTGGCACCGGGTTCGGCTAGTCGGCCCGGGGACTCGCCGTCTTGCACTATGAAATGCTTCCTGCAGTCGGACAAGTAGTGTGCCATGCTTAAGCTGCCTCCTGTCGGAAGCCGCAGCCCGCAGAGCGACTGTTGGTAGGCAGAGAGTAAGCAAGAACGAGCGCACACACGAAAAATGGCTAAGGACTCAAAGCATAAGCATAGCCCAAGCCGGCTTCCAGCCTCTCTTTGCAGAGCCGACTCTCGAATAGTCAGCTTGCCGCCTTCTATCCAACTTGTTAAAAGACTTTAAAAAGGCCAAGTACTTGCCTTCCCTAAAGTAGCCAAGCATTTGACCTAGCGGCAGTCCGTAGAGCGGTTGTTCGTCTGGCAAAGCGGCGACTATGGAAAGGCGGCAAAGGACAAAGCCAAAAGAGCAATGAGCAAGGAAAGATACAAGTCGGATAGATATTTACATAACATAGGCCTCTGGCCAAGTTCAAGATACACCCCGCGGGTGGAATTGTGCAAATTAACAAGTTCTTCAAAGACTATGAAAGCAGATAAAGCCTAAGAAGCGGCAGACGGGTTCGGAGGGTCGGTGGAGACGGCGGTGTCAGGCGCCGGAGCGGCCGGCTGGGCAGTCTCGGCTTGATCATCTTCGGCGGCAGCCGGCCCGGTCGGACGCGGCTCGTTGCTGGAGGCGCGGTCGAGCTGAGGCTGGTCGTCCACTCTGTCTTCTGGCGCCTCCATCTCGTCTCCGTCCCCCGCCTCGTCTTCCTCCTCGGTGCTAGAGCCGATCACCTCTGCTGAGTCCTCGTCGTAGTCCGGGTTCATCCCGAACCACTCCGGAGGCACCTCCTCGCCGTTTGCGGCCCGCTCAGGAACGAAGACACTGGTGTCGGTGTAGTCGGCGATCGTCGCCGCACGCTCGATGAGGGCGCCTTCCACAGCCGTCAGTTCTACCTGGGCCTCTGACTGGAACGCGGCCAGCCGGTCCAGGTCCAGCCCGGGATACCAAGCCTTGACGAATTCCCAGGCCCGGCGCGCTCCAGCCCAGGCCGAGGAACCCTTCCAAGCCTCAAGATGGCCAGCCGCGACCTCCAGCCAGTCGGCAGTCCGACTGGGAGTACGTAGAGCCGGCATGCCTGGCCACAGGGCGGAGATCGCTTGGGCCCCGGCGCGTTGAAGCCGGCGCAACAGCTGATGGGCCGGCCACAGACGGGTCTTGATGCTCAGGAGCTGCTCGTCGACGGTCAGGGGGGCATTGGCGGCGATCTGCTCGCCATTTGCCCTCCGCACCTCGCGATCAGCCTCGATGGCTCGAGTGACCACCTGCGAGTGGCCAGGGAAAAAGTCTGCCCAAAAAAGAAAGAAGAAAAAGAAAGAATCAGGAGTCGGCTTGACTTGCAGTCGGCGGCTCGAAGAAAGAAAGCAAAGAAACTCACCGTCGACAATGTCTTCGATCTCGTGGAAGCCAGAAGTCAGCATCGCCTCCTTGTCAGTCCAGGAGGAGCGCTCGCTCTCGAACTCGGCCAGGAGAGCGGCCTCTTTCTTCTCCGCCTCGTCCTGAGCCGCCTTAAGCAGCTCCTTCTGCTTCGCCAACTGCGCGGCCAGCAAGTCGCGCTCTGTGGCGAGCTTGCCGCACTCCTCCTCCTTGGCGCGTAGGGCCATGCTGACTTCGCCCAACCGTTCCTGAAGAGCGGCATTGGCCTCTGAAGAACAAAGAAAAAAGACGATAAGTCGTCAACAAGGAAGGTCGCCGGGAATATCCGGCCCGACTGCTTAGCAGTTGGCCCGAATCTCTGGGACTACAGCCCGCGGATGCGCCAGCGCGCCCCCGTGAAAAAGAAGAAAAACTTACTCCGGCTCTCCGACAAGTCGGCAGTCCGCTTCCCCAGCTGCTCAACGTTGCGGTTGAAGGCGGTGACGTGGAGGTTGTGATACTCCTGTGATAAACAATCGGACGAAGACAAAAATGAGGAACTCGCCAGATTAAGTTTCGGGCCGCATGCTCAGCAGCCGGCCCGAAACTCGGAGACTACACCCAGTGGGTGCGCTGGCGCGCCCCCACAGAGAAGAACGAGAAAAGACAAAGTCCAAAAAGAAAACAAACCCGGATAGACACTCGCGACGCCAGATGCGCCTTGGTGCAGCTCTGGATGGCTTCGCCCTCAGCTCGCAGCTTCGCTTGCACGTCCAGGAGCGCCTGGTTCAGCGGACCGTCGCCGCCTCCTCGCACCCATCCAGTAGGCGCGACGCTTGTTGCCTCAGCATCTGGGATGGCCGAGCTGGCGGCGCCGGCTGTCACATCCTAGTTAGCCATGCATCAGAGTGTTGCATCATGTTTACTTTTTCATCAGAAACCTGAAATGGGGATGACAGAACCCCCAGTCCCCTCTGAAACCAACTAGGGTTACTAAAAATAATTTTCAATGAACCTGAAATGCCCTTCTAAAATGCCCATCATTTTTGTCTTGGTTCAGAACCTCTGCCAAAAGTGGTGCACATTTTCCTAGGCCATCCTAGGGTTTTTGATTTAAATCATAAGTATTTGAATTTGGGCATTAAAATTATATAAAATATTTAAATGCTCAAATAACTCCAAACTAAAATGTTTCATGTTGGAAATAATCCAACTATGGACCAGGAGTAGTTTGGTGATTTTAGGTATAGCCTAAGTATTTTATTTAATTCAACTAAGTTGCAGAAGTATTAAAAAACATAAAACAGAAAGAAAATGAAAAAAACTTACCTGTCGCCCAGCACCGGCCCACCTGCCGGCCCAGCCCAGCACCGCGCCAGCGAGCTGCTTCCGGCCAGGCAGGCAGGCAGGTGCTCGACGGCGAGCACCGCATGGGTGCCACGCACCTGCTCGCCGCCTCGCCGCCTCCCTCGCCCGGCTAACGCCGTGAATCGGCTTCCCTCTCTCCCCGGAACCTCCCAGACACCCCCTCTCCTCTCCAGCTCCTCCCCCTCGCACGCCCCAGCCATGGCCGACGCCATCGCCGCCACCCCCTCGCCGTAGCCACGCCCTTCGTCCACCCCACGCCGTGCCACCGTGTC